>NW_015151317.1:77712-79955 GCF_000732505.1 Cyprinodon variegatus | reverse complement strand
AGCTTTCTGGGCTCCCAGACTCAAACACTTCTCAGTAACCTGGGAGTACAAATTAGAAAAACTCCACATAAAATACAGTCTAACATATTTATTGTGAAAGCATCTGATATATGTTTTATTACCGGTATATATATTTTGTCCATGTATCTCATTTACGTTTTTGCTTTTAATCAGCATTTTTCATTTTACTTCAGCATTATATGGCAAAATAAGCAGTAGTACTAAAAAACTGAGCAAAAAGACGAGAACTGACCTGCTGTAAAACCTTCTCCCTCCTTGCTGTGATAACAATCTGAGCTCCAAAGCGAGCATAATGATATGCCATTTGTTCACCGATGCCTGAACTGGCTCCTGTCACCAACACCTTGGCACCTTTGAGAGATGCTGAAATATAAATAATGGGTATAAGAAGAAAAACAAACTTTATTAGTAAATGTTGAATGTGAACTTTTATCTGTTCAGCACATTTCAGTAACATGACAACTCAAAGGGCTTTATGTGAACAAAACATAAGAAAAGAAAAGAGGAAAAGAGATTGCAGTGGGGAAGGAGAGGCAGTGAAAGAAAAATTGGGTTACAAACTTAAAGTAATGATGTTTCAGTTAGGAGTTCACTTAGGGTTTCAGCACTTTTACAGATTTTTTTTCCCTCCAGATTAGTGGAGCATGAGAACTACATGGTTTTGGTTCTGGACTTTCAGAGTAGACTTTGGCCAGAGGTCCTGGCAGTTAATACACTAACAATAAATCTGTAGTGTATTCTGCTGCTAAGCCATTCAGTAATTTATAAACTAAAAATATTCTCAAATCTATTCTTTCATACAAGGAGGGAGTGAAACCAAAACACAAAGTTGACAACAATATCCAATCTTCATGATTCCTGCATATATACCCCCCCACACCACCACCACATCCCCTCCTCTCAAACACTTAAAAGATTTTGTGTTCATATACATAGTTACACATTTCCAGCAGATAACCTTGAACACAATATAACTGTTATCTCAGTATGCACTTACATTGCATCTTCAATCTTTTAGGAGCAGTATTACGAAAAGATATGCCAGGTATGGACATGTTTTTAAAGTTGAATGGCATTATTGTCATCCATATACATTCGTGGGTATAAAACCTTTTTTGACCTTGAGCTGTGCTTGCAGCTTGGATCTATTGTGAATTTATAGATATTTACTATCTAGAAACAATAAAAAGAAAGCTGAGGATTAGGAATAGCCAGGTGTGATTCATTTATATTGATCTTCATTCTTAGCTTTCCTGAAGGAATCATGGATGGTTCAATGTCAGCGTTACAATTACATTTTTTTCCCCCCAGGAACTTAAGGTGAAGGAACTTACAGTTTGGTTTGCAGGGAAATTTTCTGTTTAATGCAGTAATTATGTTTAAAATCATACGAATTTATTTTTTGTAATAATAACAATTGCAGAATTCAATTCTTTAATTGAATCATCAATTTTTTACTTAAAAGCATATAGCTAACTCGTGTATAGGCTACCTGTCAGTAACTAACAATGCATACCAAAGGTTAAAGGGTATGGTTTAATTCAACAAAGACTTTCCATCATACTCTATTTATGATTTAAAACCCCTGAGATGCTTAAATCTTCTAGATCTTAATAAAATCCTAAAAATGTTTAGAGTGCCTGGTGTTGTCTCCACCTGTATGGAGCAAAGAGTCACACAGTAGTGCAGCAAGTCTTTAAGAAACAGACAGCATGTCAACATACTGCAGGGGGGATACAGCAACAGGTCTGTGCAATAAGCACTTCCAAGCGGCTACCAAATATATCACATGTTTAAAGTATTATTTTTGATTTTGCCTAAGTTTCTAAATCAAAACATAACATAACATTTTGTTTTGTTGAAATCAAAGATTTATATTTTTTAGTAACAAAATTATTGATTATTTTGTGTTTATTATAAGCAGTTAAAGTGTATAGCACAGTTTATTTAAAATCTAAAGTTTAATCAGTAAGAATCTCATACTAGATGCATGTCTAGCCTATACATATGTATAGATATAAAGGTTGAAATTATTTACATTTCAGTTCAATTCCCACTTATTGGCTGAACAAACGAATACCTTACGGAAGTTGTTAAAATCAAGTCAACAGCTTTCTTACATTTTATACTGAGATTTCTAGACAGGAATAGTGGTATTTTTGTATTGCAATTAATAAAAAAAGTCGTTTTTTTATGGAGACACTGTTATTAGGTGTTCTTGT
>NW_015151317.1:74971-75933 GCF_000732505.1 Cyprinodon variegatus | reverse complement strand
AAAGAAGATTTTTGACAGAATCAAACCAGGTGAAACTAAAACTTTTCCACTTAAGGAGTTTTAAATAGAGGATATTGACAGATGAAAAAGTGTTTTATCTTTAATGCCATATTTTTATTATATTTTTTTTTTTATAATTGCAGCTCTAATTGGTTCTATATATTAATCGATTCTCAAATTAGTTTATGACTAATTTTATAATCAATTTATTGTTGTAGCCCTGCTATAAATACTTTTATACTCTGTTTTAATTGCCATATTAACCTTTACGGTCTGTATTCAACACTATATTTACCTTTACAGTGTGTTGCTAATTAAACTTTACAGTCTGTATTTATTACCTTATTTACTTCAGAGTCTTTGTTTGTCCCCTAATTTACCAGATGATTTGACATCAACCATCATGGTGTAAATGTATGTGCCCCTGTGCTGTAATTATATCACCATACTCTAAAGTTAATGAGAAAAAGTTATACAGTAGAAAGAAAAGCCTAATGCATTTGTTTAACTTACCTGGATCAAAACTTGGCCCAGTCCACTTCACAGCTATGTAAGCAACACTAATGCTCAGAATCAAGATTTTTAAAAACGCTCCCATTCTGTAAACTTGATAAAAGTCAGACTCTATGCAGTTAGTGTGTGTGTGTTTCAGCTTGCATGCAAGGCACCATAATAATGCGTCTGTTTCAAACCCTTCCTGTTTTCCCCCTTTTTCCGGACTCTAAGGAGGTGTGGCCTATAAAACAGAGTCCCATTTGACTAGAATCTGTCCCTCCTTCCTATTCATGTTCTGTGAAAACTTGTGAAAAAAGGCTGATTATGTCTCCCAAAACAAATGAATTAAACCGCAATCTCTGATATGTTTTCATCAGTATTTGTTTGGCTTTGTTGTTTGTGCGGAAAATATTATCCATGTTATATTTATACAAATATATATATATATATATATATATATATATATA
>NW_015151317.1:69516-71578 GCF_000732505.1 Cyprinodon variegatus | reverse complement strand
TAACATATTTCACAAACCTGACTTTTTCCATAGCTGATTCAGTGTCAATGAGTCCCAGTGTGCATATTGAGATGGAAACATTGCTCTTCTTCATTGCCAGTTCATGATTAAGGGACCCAAAGAATCCATTTAATGCAAACTTTGTTGAGGTGTATGGTAAAGTGAAAGGACTTGTCATTTTAGCTGCAAACCAAAGACAAATGTGCCATTAAATTATGGATATTAAAAATAGCTCTTTTATGATCAGCTTGAGCTTAAATGGCAATATGAGTTTGGAATATGACATTTTTTTAAAGAAGCCTTTATGGGTGTGGGGATAAGGATTTTTCCCTTATTTTTCCAGCCAGTGACTGGAAAAATAAGTGTTAAAGTTGTTTATATATAAATACCATCTATGTTTCATAGCTTAGGTGTAATTACAATACTGATAGAAACTTACCTAATAGTGATGAAACAACCACCAAAGATCCTTTACTTTGCTCAAGAGAGGGCAAAGCTCTCCAGGCCATCTGAGTGTAGCTGAAGAAATTTACCTTTAAAACACAAAAACACATAAAAAAACATCAGGGCAATCCCCTGATTGTACGCAGAGGGAGACTGTCTAAGTGATCCATTACCTTCATTAACCACCTGGTATGTTCCACATCTCCCTCCCACACGCCAAAGGGAGTCGGGCCAATGTGGTTTAGAACCAAGTAGTCCAAACCTCCCAGTTTCTCCAGAGCAAAATCAACCACCTTGTCAGGGTCAGATTCACTGGCCATGTCTGCTGCTATATAAAAAGCTTTCTGGGCTCCCAGACTTAGACACTTCTCAGCTACCTATGAAACACAAGGAGAAAAGTTTGATAGAACAAATGAACAGGACAACTGGAAACAAAAGCGGAATGCAGGTTCTTTTTACAAAGCATTTAGTTGTAATTCAGTGCCTTAAATATAAGATAGCATGGACATGAACTAGATGACTGCGATGGGTTGGGATAGCAATGATAAGTAAGAACGTCCTGCAGGTAGCATTAGGAAATTAGAAAAAATTAGGAGATTATGAAATGAAGGCGGGCTGCTCAGTGGTGCAGTGCCTTGCAGCAAGAAGGTTCTGGGTTCGATTCCCGACCCGGGGTCTTTCTGCATGGACTTTGCATGTTCTCGCTGAGCGTGCGTGGGTTCTCTCCAGGTACCCCGGCTTCCTCGCTAGCTAAATTCATGGCTTCTCTAAATTCTCCTTAGGTGTGAGCGTGCATGAATGGTTGTTTGTCTCTGTGTTGCCCTGCGATGGACTGGCGACCCGTCCAGGGTGTACCTTACCCTTAAGACAGCTGGAGATAGGCACCAGCACCCCTCACAACTGCACTTGGGATTAAGCGTGTCAGAAATTGGATGGATGGGTGAAATTAAGGCAGGATAAGTGGAATTAAAGCTGTAGTGATGATGAGGCTGATTTAGGAAAATGAATGAGATGAAAAATTAAAATGGAAAAGATATGAGGAGTTTTGAATGATGATGAGGATGATAGGTTTGGATGAAGATCCAGGAATCCCCCTAATAAACTTTCAGAAGGACTTGCATGTGTTGTCAGGAGCTGATAATCTAGGATCCCCTCCTGGTTCTGTTACCCTGGTAATCAGATTATGGAAAAATCTGAAGATAATGGATGGTTGGACATGGAACAAGAATGGGTAAGAATAAGTGATAAGAAGGGAAGAAAGGATTCAGAACAAAAAGGGGTAAATTAGGATAAATTAAGAGATTAGAGGGTTTTGAAAACATAGATACGGAATCCTAAAAATGGGATCAGAGATAAAAATGGGTGAAAATAAAGGTGGATGTAGAATATGTTGGATTAGAAACTGTAGCAATGATACCTGAAAAAGCTAGCAGTATGAGAAGAAAATGGTAATGTAGAACAGTGGTTCCAAACCAGGGGGTACTCGTACTCCTAGTGGTCAGCGAGTGCATTGCAAGGGGTACATGAAAATATTTTTTTTCTTAGGTAGAAAAATAAAATAGGGCTGGGATCTGTTTTGCTTAGTGAGGACCCAGCTGAAAAAAATAAACAAGCTTTT
>NW_015151317.1:53624-69068 GCF_000732505.1 Cyprinodon variegatus | reverse complement strand
AACTATAATTTTTGTTCTGTATTTTATTCCCAATTCATCGAGTTACTCAGAGGAGCTCCAGTTTTATAAATACAGGTTTATAATAGGATTTTATTTTGTATTTATTTCAATTCCTTACTAACTTCCAGGCAACATGTTTATGTTGTTTTTTTATTTGAGATGGAAACAATAAAATGCCCAATAATTAAATTCTCAAGTTAAAATATGGAGTAAAACAGTTTTTATTTTATAATCAGTTATTGTATGTTCCACTTTTGGACAATCATCAATACTTTTAAATGAGACTAGTACCCATGGTAAGACAAAATGCCCAAAGGGGTACAAGTCAAAATGTTTGGGAATCGGTGAAGAGGAATGCAGATAAGGAAGAATTAGACAAAACAGTACTGATGAATGAGGAAGTGAGGGGGAATGATTGAGATTGGTTAAAGAAAGCTAAAGATGGTTGCTGTGTTGAGGGCAGAGATTAATGAAGGAATATCAGGATATAAAGCGGGAGCTCCCAAAATATTAATGCAACAGCCGTTGACCCCCTACGAAGCAATATAATTGCTTCTCTCTATATTTATTTATAGATATATATTATATTCTTTTTTTTAATTTTAAATGACATTTCATTGTTTGATGTATTTTCTATTCTTTAATTTAATAATTCAATCTAGAGTTGTATAAGTAAATGATATATTTGATGTTCAAATTGTGTTTTAAATGAAAAAACAAGATATATCTACATATTTCGTACATACTGCACATTCATATTTATTTGTTTCATGTATATTTTGACCCTCCACTTACCTTAGGGATAACATCATAGTTATTGTGAAATTGTCTCGTGAACCCCTACTTTGGGAAACCCTGATATGAAGAATAAAAGTGTGTAGAGATGCAAGGACTATCAATACAACAAGTTAGAAGGATGAGAAGAAATAGTAATAAATAATCGAGTAAGGAGCAAAGACAGCGATAGGGAAGGAAGAAAAAGATAAACGATGCTGATTAAGCATGCTATCATGGAAAAGGTTTACTAATTGATAAGATTAGTAGATATGAGTGTGGACATTTTCCTGTTCATAGATCTAATGAGGATGATAAAGTCAGTGTGTTGGAAAACTGGTGTTTGGTTCTTCCCCTCCACATTCAGTAAAAATTGATTGTTATGCTACCGGACACTACATATTATAACCTGTTTGCAGACAACTGGCAACAATAGACAGAATGAAACAAGTTTGCCAAACCTCACCTGCTGTAAAACCTTCTCCCTCCTCGCTGTGATAATAATCTGGGCTCCAAAGCGAGCGTAATGATATGCAATTTGTTCACCAATACCTGTACTGGCTCCAGTCACCAACACTCTGGCACCTTTGAGAGATTCTAAGAAAAAAAAAATCAAGAACTTTCAAAATATATATATAACCAATATTAGAAATATTCAGCATTTGTGGCATATATACAGTATATGTATATTCAAGTTCTTCGAAATTTCTACAACAGCGTAACATGTAAGCTCTTATATGCAGTCTACTTTTCGTTGTATAGTTTTGCATGCAAAGAATATATAGGTTATCTCAGTCTACCATAGCTTTTTCATTGGGAATACCTCTTATTTTTATGGGACACTCTAAAAACCATAAACCCAATCAAAGTCCCTCTCTGGTTGTTTCACGCTGATTGGAGCTCAAATGACTCAGTACAAAAGAAATGTCTACCCTGACCTTTAAATGATGCAGTTGCTTAAAAGATTACATGCCACACCCAAAGATATTAACACAGTGCTTTCAACTGTAGTGAAATCAAGTGAATATTTGTGTAAAATCTACTGTACAGTGTGTCTTTCTGGGCCGAATGAATGCTGCATTCTTTCTGTTTATTCCCCTGTGGAAAAGCAGATTATCTGCTGAGACAGTTAAAGATTATTTTGCTAGATATCCCAAAGCACTCATTAAAATCTCATAACCATTATTTTAATGCCTATTTCTTTTTTATCCAGGGCAGAGCAAAAGGCATTTTCAGCATATGATCACCAATACAGTTGAATAATTGTGTTTGCATAGTTCATATGCAAGCCAATAAATAGAACAAGTGTTGATATTGTACATAAAGTTGACAAATGTGACTAATAGTTAAACCATACATTTAAGAACTTCCAAGGGATTTCATTTATGGACTGTAAATCAAACAGCCTTCATATCTAAATCTGTATTTGAGTTTGGAAAAATGTACAATTTGAGAACCTTGGACTATCAATGCATTGGATTTTAGAGCATGCCTGACTGATATTTAAAAATTCAGACAGGATGTGTTTTATTTTTCACAACAGAACCTCATTTAGCAGTATTTGGGTGATGGTGTTCTGCAGTTTTTACGTGTCCCTGTTCCAGCAAATCTACTAAAAGAGGTTCAAAATCTAATATTTAACTGAGGGCTTCCAGATGCACATAAAACAATGCGAATCAGGATCCACCGATGACTGGAGTTTGAGACATTTGGTTTAGATTATAGCCTTTGAGCTAAGAATTTCTTGCAAAACAATAAGGGCGTATGCTACTTTTGCATGCACTCATTTTTTTCTTTGTAATTCACCAGAACAAATCCATCAGTAACAGCTGACTTAATTCATAAAAAAAAAATCTTTTATAGGGTGCACTGTTCTATGGGACCCCCTTGTTTTAAAATCAACACTTGCCATGCAAAATAATTTATCTGTATACAAATAAATGATTAAAACAGGGTTGTAAATACACTTCTAATATATTTTCAGTGCTGTATAATATTTTAGGCGTAATACTATTTTTTAACTCACCATTTCATTTCTACAGCTCAATGTTATGTTTTGGAAATTTATATAATTCACCTAAAATATGTCATGGCACATTTGAAGACTACTTTTAGGGTGCTGTGTCCATTATATAGAGTAATTTATTAAACAGTATGGTTTGCATTTTGTAAAAGACACAATGGATAAACATACTGAATTCAAATTTCTATGCTTCAGTTTTTCAGTCATAAATAAAAACAGCGCCTATACCTTAATCATTAACTTTAGATAAATATTTGGAAGGATTCTTTATGCACTAGGTCATGGTATCATCTGCAGGATTAACAACTCTCATCATCACCCACTAACAGTGATACTCCTACATGTTTCTTAAAACTTGAGGTTTGATCTGAACCAAGAAAAGAAGCAGTTAGATTATTTTTGATTTAACATACCTGGGTCGAATCTTGGTGCAGCCCACTGCATTGCTAAATAAGCAACCAAAACACTCACAATCACAAACGTTAAAATTTTTCCCATTTTGCAAACCTGTTGCAAGTTCCAGGCAACTCTTTCACAAATCTCTCTGAGCTGCAGAAGCTTTCACAATCTTTCACACTTCTGAGCAGCCCATTATATAATAGGTCCCCCACCCTCCTCAAACCCGCTCCCCCCTCCTCCATTTCTCTATCTCTCTCTTTCTAGCTTAAACAATCACAACAGTATTTTGTTTGTTTTTTTCAACTTATTATATTAACAAATATTATTGAGAAATTTTAATAATCATTTTCTCCCGAAAAGGCAAATGTTACATTTGAAACCACTGAAGTTGATATTTCTAACGAATCTGCCGCGGAGAAATGCGGGACTATGCAGCACATCTGAGCAGCAGTACAGAGAGCAGGCAGCGCTGCGCGTGTCCTTCACTGCTCCTGGCTAGCTTGTGTGTTCTTGGGATTGTTTACCGAAACAGCAGATAAAGGGACAATACAAAGCCGGACGATGGCCGCACGGATTTGGCCTTTAGTGAAGTTAGTGCTTTTTAATTTTCCGGGAGGGTCTAATTTAAGGTTTGACGTTTTGATATGCTAAGTGGCCGAGTAACCACCTAGCTCGTCGAAGCTAACAGTTTCCAGTTATCTCTTTCCAAATGTACTGTGTTAAACAGCTCAGTATTTTATTGTTAGAATGGTGTTGTGACTATCTGTATATTTCGGGAACTTTGATTAAATGACAGAAATAGGCAAAGCTGTTATTATGGTTTATTGCACTGTTAGGCTACTGCCAAAGGGATAATCTCAATCAAAGTATTATAGTAGCAGCAATATTTGGTGTTCTTTGTGTTAAATATTTCATTATTACAAGTCTGCACATGTTCACTCACAGTATGGCTGCCTCCATTCCCCTATTGACAGGCTTGCCACCAAGGTGACCATTGCAGGGGGAGCGGTTTATGTTGCCTGTGACTCTGGTCTGCTGGGAAGCAGTGAACAAGGCTCAGAAGCCCTGGAGAAGGCCAAAGCTGTTGTCCCTCCGGCCTTACAAGAATGGATCAAGTATTTTGGTCTGGAGGTACTGAAGTTAACATTTCCCCTCGCTCAATACCTTATGGTTTTATTTAGAGACTTGGCATAGGTGGTGGTGTCAGGGTTGGTAGACAGGTCTTACAAAGTGAAACTTGAAAATCCTCTTAACATCATTCTATTTCTATGGCTGTAGGTCATTAAATAATTGCTCTGCATGTGTGCTACAGTGTTGTTTCTGCTGCTCAGTAGTAAATAATGATTCTTAAACCTACAAGAGCACAACAACCAACAATCAAAGATAACACTCTTTTAAAACTACATCAGGCATATTTAGGTTGACACGTTAATCACCCAAATGCATATTATATAAGAGTAGATCAATCTGTTTAAGCTTGTTTAACTTCCAGTGTTAATCTGATGAGCTGAATGACAAGAACGAATAATATCCTGCCAAGTAAACACTTGGAAAAATACCACTACTATACTTAATTTTGAAAATGTAGCAATATAGAATTATGTAACAATGAACAATAGAGGTATTTGTTAATTTTCTGTTTTAAGTTAAACCCATTATTACTGAATAATTTATGTATTTTAAGCAAAACTTTAAGTAAAAAAAAATAATAATAATATATACAGTGAACCCTCGTTTATCGCGGGGGTTGCGTTCCAAAAAGAACCGGCGATAGGCGAAATCCGGGAAGTAGAAACCTTAATATTTTTTACAGATATTATACTATGAAATACTCCATAAAACTGGTAGCTGTTTCATTTAAAATCAGCTGGCCATTTTAAGCATTCAGAAGAGGCTAATTGCATATTAAAGATTTCTTTGCCAACTTTGTCTTAGTGGCAAATAGGGAGTAACAGGAAAAACACTAGATCATTTTAGAATCTGTATGAGAAAATGTTTTTTAGCCAAATAATGTTTTACCCATACAATGAATTTGCTTTGGTAATAAGGTTCAACAAATAGACAGAAATACAGCTGATTATAATAATAGTAGATGCATATTAAATGTGAAATAATGAAATGCAACTTTTATAAAAAAAAACATTAACGCATGTACTGAAATTATCTCAACATTTTTAAAGGTACAGAGGTCACATTTAGCATGGTGGAGAAAGGACAAATTTAGTAGCAGTTTAAAGTAACTATGCCTTTAGTGCAACAAACCGGTAACCAGTCTGTGGAGGTCAACTTCAAAGGCTTGCTGCTCAGTTTGCTAACAGTAATTTGACTGTTATTTTGATAATAGTGGTGACCTATGCTCTTTAAGTTTCCATGCACCTGAACTTCCATACCAAGTCATTCCTGAAAGTTCTTTATTTTGTATTTTAAAAGGAACTGTTTAGATCTCAGGATACCTTGACCTATTTATTACGGTGACACCTTTTAAAATATATTTCTGCAAACTGTAATTGGCATAAATCAATTGATACACCTTCACCCACTGTTCAGTGTTGCATGAAATCTTCAATCTAACGTCAATTTTCATTTTGTCTGCCTTCAGGCTCAGCTTCCCACCATGCCTAAGATGGAGTTCTCCCCGGTCAACTCGTGGAATGCTGGTAAGAACAGGACGTCAGCTGTCACGAGTTGGTGCTTATGATTGTGCCTGTTAATGATCTAGTTTGCTCATTATAAAGCATTCAGTGATGCCTTAACAGATGAGGTTGCGATAAAACTGAGTGGTTAAAACCTTGTACTTGTTTCCTTTGTGTTGCAGGAGTGCGGTGGACAATATCTAGCCTTTCAGAGGCCCCGACAAAAGCGTCCGAGTATACAAGTCAGGGACTTCAATATGTAAAAGATCTTATCAAGTGAACAGGACCTCCTTGGATGACTTCACATTATTAGCGTTTGACTTTTGCACTTGAGAAATAACAGTACTCCAAAGTCATCATCCCCTTCCCTTAAGAGAAGATATGAAAAACAAATGCTGGGTGAAGAATTTCTGAATTTAACTTAAAAGTGGAATTTCATTGAAGTTGTAAATAAAGCAGGGAAACATAATATTTTTGAATATAAATGTTGGTCTATACAGCTTAAACTGTCTTCAATGTTTAGTGCAGTTGTATGCCCCTGTTCTCAATCTGTTCCACATATTGTATCAAAGAATATCTGATGTGTATATATCCAATTTCACCATTTGCTTGCAATAACACCAAATCTTAAAACTGCTTCTGTTTGAGCATTTTTTTTTTTTTGCAACTGTGAGAAAAGAACACCACAAAACAGATGTGCAAAACTTTTATTACAACAGAATGATGACAAAAACTTGTCATTTAGATTCTGCTACAACTTTAGAACCAGGGAAAAATTAAAGCAGAGTTACTCATGAGTTTGGTTTGCACAACAAACACTTAAGCACAGCCAACAGTAATGCATAGTGTTATGTATTTGAATTAAATGCAACAGAACTGATCCTAGCAGATATGGTCAGTCCCAACTTTAAAAATTTCAAACATCCAGGGACCATTCAGCGGATGCAACCAGAGTTTTGAACCGAAAGAAAAGTTAGCTCAAGGATACATAAGGCTTAGTAATGAGAATTTTAAGATTGGAAAAAAAAAAACTTTTTAGCAAGCATGTCTTTTAAGACTATAAGGCCCTTTAAAAACTGAAGTCAGATGCAGATTTATTTTTTTGCTCATAATCTTTCAACCAAAGCCAGAAAGTGAGCCAAGCATCTAAACCAATATATATATATATATTCTAGACAATTATACATAAATTTTACTGATTAAATACTGTCATCTGAAAATTCTGCAGCATTATCTTTTTCCTCTTTCCTTCATGCGTAATGTTTCTGTAGAACCTTTAATGGAAGTTATACCATACTTAAACCTCGTAAACTATACAATAAAGTGCTGCACACATCAACATAGAGATCACAATGGCAACAATAAAGCAGGTTACATTTGAATAGAAACTTTATAACAAATAGCTAAGATTCATCTTTGCAAACTGATGGATTACTCCTCTTAAACTGTTCTGTAACATAATGAAGTGGTTTCATGTAGCACTTTAAGAGGAATGGTAGGTACAATATTGCCAAATTGTGACTAGCAGAAGGCACTTTATGCATTACTGTGCGTTTAATTTGAAGATTTTAGCATTTTCCTTGCAACCGCAAAAGTGCAATATAAACGATTTTTAAAAGCACATTTAAAACTTTGTAGCACAAGTTTAACAAGAAAAGCCAGGCTTGACACATAAAGTAATATGCAGCCGATTAATACAGCACAACCATAAATGCTGCAATACTAGATTAAGAGTGCAAAGGTGCGAGAGAGCATTGGCATTTAGCAATATAGGGGTCAGATAAAGGTGACTGCAAGGTTTCTATCCGCTGATGCCTTTGAGTATCAGCAGGAAATGAAAGCTTGGATTTCAGACACTTTTTGTGTGACAAATTTAAGATCGACCTCTGGGGAAAAGTGAAACAATAAGACACCCTGTTCAACTTTCAAAGTCAGAGCCACTTATCAATGGCAACAAAGTAAATGTAATAACAGGACAAATCTTAAACTGAAATCTATACAAAAGATTGCCCAACCTTTAAAAGAATACAAAGCATAGCAGTGCTACTGTTCTGCTACGAATATTGCACCACTTTTTGAACAAATAAAGCATGTCAACTACTTAACCTAGCATGGCTTTGAAAAATAATTTAACAATGAACAGAACACAAACCGATGGAGAAGGGCCTTAAGACAGAGATTTAAGTGTCCGCTGTGTTTAGGGGGTTTTGACCAGATCATAGACATGAATATGAAAGTCATCATCATATTTGATATAGTACACTGAGGGCTTAGCTGGGACCTGGTAGATGACCAGGCCAGTTCTCTTCACGCCCTTATCGGTAACATACTCCACTTGTTTCCCCACCAGACTCTCGGTCTCTTCTCCCGGCTTTCTGTCGGCGGGCAACAGGTGCTTGTTTTCTGAAAGAGAGTGAAATATTACAACAGGCGCAGTAAATTCGCAGATAAGATCACAAACTTCCCTTTAAAATATTGTGGCATCTTAGGATGGTTTTTCAACATACTGTCCAAAGGTAGCATTTTGTCTTATCAGGTCAAAAGGAATATGAACATCTTGTACCAGTAGATAAAGTTTTTACCTGCTGTGTCAATACAAGGAATTCCAAGTACAAACATGACATTTCAAATAACAAGACTTGGACCTTTTCAGTTCATGTCTACTGGATTTAACATGGATGAAGTTGTAAATGACTCACTGACCAACTACTTTTTCATCCACTAGACAATTTGTCACTCATGTAAAATGCGTAACCACTATATAGTGCTCCATGTAGGGGTCAGGGCGGACGTTCGGACACAGCCACTGCCTTACAAAGTTTTTTTAAATCTGAGCTTTGCTTGGTCAGTGCTGTAAGGATCCTTTTTAATTCTGCTTTGTGAGGATCAAAATACTTTTAAAGTCAGTTTTTGATTATCTTTTTTTACTTTCAGCATGATCTGTTCTCATGTGACAGCTTAAACCCCTTGCTGTGGAGTATAACTAGAGATAACCTTTTGGATGAAACAAGTTTTAACAAGAGCACATCATTAAACAACAAAGAATTTGTCTGTGGTAAAATCAGCTCCTTGGAGGGCTGTTGATGTCGATCCTATTCGTTTCAGTTTTCTCTTAAACAGATCTGTTTTTGTTTGTGTACAGTCATATGAAAAAAGCTTGGGCACCCCTATAAGTCTTACGGTAATTATTTTTATTTCTAAATATGTGGGTGTTTGAAACAGCAGTTTGATGTATCTAATAACTGATGGATACACTAATATTGCAGTATTGAATTGAGGTTTATTGGACTGACAGAAAATGTGCAGTATGCATTAAAACAAAACTTGTCAGGTGCAAAAAATGTGGATACCCTAATCATTTCAATGATTTGAATACCCTTAACTACCTTTCACTGACTTACTGAAACACAAAATTGGTTTGGTAACTTCATTTACCCTTTATAGGACACTCAGTGAAATACTTTGAAAATTCAAATTTGAAGCCAATAGTGTTGGAATCCAGGACAAGATCATATTACCTTTGCAACATTCAAAAAATATGGATATTCTGATGGCAAAAAATAATGTCAATGTAATAACAGCAAACTTGCCCGAATATATTAAGAAAAATAACAAAAGTGTTTCAATAAGAAATGTATGAAAAACATTGAGAGTGAAAAAAACAAATGTTTTTTGTTACAAAACCTTAGAGGCATTAATGCTGATACTGGTACTTACATTTTCTGGTCTATAACTATTAATTTTTTGACTTTTCAATTAGTTTTTTACCTTTTTTTCTTAACTTGTTAACTTTTTTTTTTCCAACTTAATTGACAGTTTTTTATCTTTCAAGGGCTCATCTAATTGGTCAAATGCCAAAAGATGTACAGCGATGTAGCAGCATCTTTGCTGAATGGCTGGATATAGATCTTTTGCTTCTAGATCTCACCGAGGGATGGGGAAGACTCCATTTGTAAGGGGTAAAACAGTAACTTGTCCTATAAAGGGTTAAGATTTGAACTTAATAGCCAGGTGTATCCAATCATGAGAAAATGTATTTAAGGTGGCCAGTTGCAAGTTGTTCTCCTGTTAGATTCTCCTCTGAAGATTCATCATGGGCACCTCAAAACAACTCTCAAATGATCTGAAAACAAAGATTGTTCAACATAGTCGTTCAGGGGAAGGATCCAAAGAGTTGTCTCAGAGATTTAAATTGTCAGTTTCCACCGTGAGGAACATAGTAAAGAAACGGTAGACCACAGGAACAGTTCTGGTTAAGCCCAGAAGTGGCAGGCCAAGAAAAATATCAGGCAGAAAAGAAGAATGGTGAGAGTGGTCAAGGGCAACCCACAGACCACCTCCAAAGACCTGCAGCATCATCTTGCTGCAGATGGTGTCACTGTGCATCGTTCAACAATTCAGCGCACTTTGCACCAGGAGAAGCTGTATGGGAGAGTGAAACGACAGAAGCCTTTTCTGCAAGCTCACCACTAACCGAATCGCTTGAGGTATGCAAAAGCACATTTGGACAAGCCAGCTTAATTTTGGAATAAGGTCCTGTGGACTGATGAAACAAAGATTGAGTTGTTTGGTCATAAAAAAGGCGTTATCTATGGTGGCAAAAAAACACAGCCTTCCAAGAAAAGCACTTGCTACGCACTGTAAAATTTGGTGGAGGTTCCACCATGCTTTGCGGCTGCGTTGCTAATGCTGGCAATGGGAATCTTGTTAAAGTTGAGGGTCGCATGGATCCCACTCAATATCAGTAGATTCTTGAGAATAATGTTCAAGAATCGGTTACAAAGTTGAAGTTATGCCAGGGATGGATATTTCAGCAAGACAATGATCCAAAACACTGCTCCAAATCTACTCAGGCCTTCATGCAGAGGAACAATTACAATCTTCTGGAATGGCAATCCCAATCCCTAGACCTGAATATAACTGAACATCTATGGGATGATATGAAGCAGGCTGTCCATGCTTGGCAACCATCAAACATACCTGAACTGGAATTGTTTTGCAAAACAGAATGGTCAAAAATCCCTTCATCCAGGATCCAGGAACTCATTAAAAGCTACAGGAAAAGCTACAGGAAGCGACTAGAGGCTGTTATATCTACTAAATATTAATGTCTCTTTTTTGCCGAGGTGCCCATATTTTTTGCACCTGTCAATTTTTTTTTTTTTGATGCGTGCTGCACATTTTCTGTTAGTCCAATAAACTTCAATTCAATACTGAAATATGACTGTGTCCATCAGTTATTAGATATATCAAACTGAAAGGGCCGTTGCAAACACCCGGCTATTTAGAAATTAAAATAATAAAACATAAAATGAATAGGGATGCCCAAACGTTTTCATATGACTGTAAATAATTCAGGGTTGCTGATTAGAACTAAACTTTTTTTTTTTATGCTAAGGAACAGGAGGGTGGTGGGACATTGTGCTTTGAAAAATAAAGAGCATTGTGATGAAAAACTAGGTTAATTACAATTACATAGACTCACTGCAAGCTTTAATGTGAATACTGGATTTTCCAGTTTTCCTATTTTTTAGCCCGAGCTGAAAATACTGTAGTAGTTGGTGAGAAGAGAATTAAACATACCAAGCTAGTAATTGAAATGTGCAAATAAAGGTAACATTAGGAGACCATAGTTTTTAGCTAGATTAATGCAAAAAAGTCATGTTTTTCAAAGTCCATCTATCGAGATGAATACTTCCCTTGTTTGGACCTGCACAGACAGACTAAATCCCCAATAGAATCTGAATGCTGGTTGCAAATGAAGCAGAGGCACAGTCAAATTCAACTAACCCTGTTAATGCCCTGAAGGATTTCCTGCAGTATCAAGACTTTTGTGTCACGCCCTCATCTTTCTAAATATTTGCTGTCTAATATGGTTAAATGGTGGGTAAGCCGATTCAGATAGATAAAGCAAATGTCGCAAATTCCCCTGTTACCCAGTCAGGACCCCACATTTGACAGGGCCATTCAATGTGCCTCAGTCTCAATGCAAATGGATAATCCATTATCAAAGCATGCAAACTGAAGCTGCATGCTCATTTAGCGGAAATCACCAGATATTCAATCAGTCTTTTTGTTTTCATTACTCAAACTTCAAATATAAGAAATATATACTTCTGTGCTGTGACAAATATGTATGCCAATTTCTGATTATAAAAAATTAGACCAACTTAAGTATTGGTAACATCTGCTGAGCTTGTTGCTCTTTTCATTTTAGAAGCACAGAGAAAGTGACGAAATAACATTACATCTGAACATAAATCAGCTTTTATTTCAAACAACTTGGGAGTACCTGCTTCAGGCAGAATCCTGAGGTCTCCATCTGCGTAGTCATCCCACAGCTGGTACATATATAGAACTGGGTCCTTTTCATAAGTAATATAATACCAGTTTGTCATGACTGGAGCTCGGGATAGGACCATCCCTCTCCACTCATTCTTCTCTCCATCTTCCTTTTCAAACAAATGCTCAACTGCTTTGCCGACAAGTTCCTCCACCCCTGCTGGGATCTTCACTTTGTTGTTTACTGTAGAGAGACGTATAGATGGGTTGCACCAAATGAATTACGTCCACAGTAGACCTTTTGATAGTGCAGGCGTGGACTCACCAATATTCTCCGACAGGACTTGCAGGTTGGACACTCTCTCATCCTTGAACAGCTCAATGCCATAGACGCAGTCAAAGCCGTCATACTTCACCATGAAGAGGGAGGGATTCACGCTGAGTCTGTCCAGCACCGTTCCCTTCCATTTGCTTTGGTTCCCTTTCTCTCGCCAGTAATGCTGAATGCGTAATCCCAGGATGCAGTTCGGGTCCGGGGTTACACCATCACTCAGTTCCCCGCTGCTCCGCTTTCTGAGAAAAAAACATGGAGAGTTAAGTCTTTGACATGCAGACAAGCATTCACGACAATCGGGTAAAAATTGGACGGCTACTATTCATTCATCCTGTCCACTGAACAGCAGCTAGTTTTACTCACATCCCTGGAAGATGTCTAGTGCTGCTACCACAGATGATCTCACTCTTGAAATGGAATTGAACGATTCAGATTAGCTAGCCGAATGAATTGAAGGGGTAGAGTAGCTGCCTGTGGCCCGGGCTGCCTGTCACAACTCCAGTCCAGCGCACGGATGACATCATACACACTCCGCTTTGTTTTAAAAAAAT
Source organism: Cyprinodon variegatus (assembly GCF_000732505.1). Classification (NCBI taxonomy): domain Eukaryota; kingdom Metazoa; phylum Chordata; class Actinopteri; order Cyprinodontiformes; family Cyprinodontidae; genus Cyprinodon; species Cyprinodon variegatus. The sequence continues at coordinate 56,072 of NW_015151317.1, read as the reverse complement.
ATAAATATTAAATATCTTTGCCTGCATATTATAAATGCTGACATACCATATATAACTAATTATGAACAGTTTAATTTGTGCCTTGAACTCGTTGCCCAAAGGAAGACGTTACATGGATTACAAAACCGAATATCTTCAGCAGAGCTCCAAATGACACAAAGCTAATATGGGTGAGTAGAACATGATGTAATAACGTAAAATCAAGGGGCCAATGTGAAAAAACTGGTGTTCCACTTTGAACACATTAGAGCTTGTTAATAAAAGGTTAACATTTTATAGTGAGCTCTATTGGTTAGTGAGCATTTGATGCTCTGCCTCTGTTTCATTGCTGCATTCTAATATCATGGGAGGGAGTGGCGGCCTAGTGGTTAGGGCATAGTGCTTTGAATCCTGAGATTGTGAGTTCGATCCCCCACTGCCACTCTGGCTCCCTGAGCAAGACCCCAATGGGATGGGTTAAATGCAGAGAATTCATTTCGTTGCTCTGTACTTGTGACAGTGTAATGACAATAACATTAAATTATAATTATTAATTATAATACATTTGGCATTAAGTTTCCAGCCTCTAAAGTTGAGAGGAGAGGGGAAAGCATATATAGTCAAGTTTTTCCTGACATAACATTCTGAATACGCTCAGCCTCTGTTAAAATCCCTAAAATGGCAGTAAAATCTGCCTAAAGTACACACACAGTAAAAAGTTTTACCCTCCTTTTATTCCTGCTTTTCATACACAACACCTGTTATGAAAAATGGCTTCTTTGTGCACTTAAAACATAGCATAGTCTCAACATTTACTGATGTGATGACTCTTCTTCGTTTTAATGGGCATGCAGGTAAGTTTAGAGCCGCAAACTATTCACAATAAGGTCAGATACTGGCCACATTTTAACTGTCATAGAAACATCCATACAAATTCTTGCAATGAATCAGATTTGAGCATAAAGACCTGCAGTCTCTTTGCCTAGAACCTCAGTAGACTTTGATATCTGCAAAAGGCCCTAACCTAATATCTTCAAATCTGGTAAAGCCAAAGTAGAAAAAAAAAAGCTGATTTTTGGCTTGTATTTTACAACTTCACAAAGTGAAGCACAAATGTGCCTTCCAACACACTAGTCCCATTCATTTAATCCCACTCAGATTCATACATTCATTGGTAAGCAGTTTAGTTTTAGATACCTTGTCACTTATTGATTCAAAAATATTCTTAAGGTAATATTCTAATAACATAACTTAAGCTGCTGCCCCCGCGACCCGACCCCCGGATAAGCGGAGGAAGATGGATGGATGGATGGATATATATATATATATATATATATATATATACACGCTTTACTTTTACGTACCTGCCCCTTTTCTTGGACATGCCTTGAGAAGTCAAAGGTTACTATTTGGAGAAGAAAAGAGAAGACAGTTTAGTTTTATTTTACAAGAACAGTAGCAGTATTTAACAGTCAAGTAAGGAACACAGTTTTTATTGTTAAAAACACTTCACAGTAAAGTATTTCATTTTTTAACTCTTGACTAATATGTTATTCTTTTACTCTTTTCCAAGGTCCATATTTGTGTGTCCATTTTTTTTCTATAATCCATTTGCTGCTGTAAACAGGAGAATTTCTCCATTGTGGGCCAAATAAAGGGATTTTCTATTCTATTCCAGACAAACCATGCAAAAAATACATTTTAAATTATAATACAAAAAAAGAGAAGAAAAAAACTTGACGTGTTGCAGTATATTTAGCAGGCTTATAACCCCAGCAGCCAACGACTGTTTCATGGAGCAACTTCCTGACATAGCTATGGAGGTCACTGCTAAAGATGAGGTCGTGCGTCAGTATTGCTAGATGACATGCCTTGGGGTGAAAAAATGTTTACGGTAAAATATCAAAAACATGTAACTATGGGACAAGGAATTCTGAAAAATACCACTTGTAAAGAGACTTGGGGTAGCTGACATTCCTCCTGAGCTTAGCGCGACTGTCTGTCTGGATGGTCGGTATCAATGCAGATGTTAGTGAAGGTAAGCGAAGGCATTCAGTCAGCCATGACTATCTGCTTACCGGGTCTCACTGACAAGCTAACAAGCTGTCGTAACAAATGAGTGTTTATAACAGCGGTATTCTAAGTGTGTTACACAGTTTAATTACCTTCAAGCAGATTTCATGACAGTACCGTTCGGTTTGTACGGCAGTTAAATGTTGCCACAAGTCAACCCGCCCGTCTAAATCTCGCGAAACCTAAAGGAGATTTTTGACTTAGCTCTGGCTGGTTGGTCGAAGGGGGAGGAGACTGTAGCACAAAGTTACCATGACGCCAGACAAGGACGTAAGAAATAGCGCAAGGAATTATGGGTATTGACGTTTTTAGATGCAGACGCTTTACTGACACTTTTACACAAAAACATAGGCGATTATATATATATATATATATATATATATATATATATATATA
>NW_015151317.1:47720-52937 GCF_000732505.1 Cyprinodon variegatus | reverse complement strand
TCTTTCTTTCTTTCTTTCTTTCTTTCTTTCTTTCTTTCTTTCTTTCTTTCTTTCTTTCTTTCTTTCTTTCTTTCTTTCTTTCTTTCTTTCCTATAACACCTTTATAGGGTGCTCCAATAAATTTATATACAACTTAACCTTTAATTAAAATAAAAAAATACGTATGGTAATACATTTGCTTTTACTGTACTATATCAAGCATTTATTGAAATAAATCAAAATCTTATGCATTATTGAACTTTATTTTCATATCAGATTGCATTTTTTATGACAGTTTGATTTGTTCATATTTTGCTTGATTTAATGAACTTTAACAGACATTTGAAGTGGCTTCTAAAGTTTGCAAAACATTTAGGTCTTGCCAACTTTAGAAGTTATCAATGATCACAAAATCTCAAAGTCATTTTTTTAGGTTTAGAAAAGCTCTTGTTGAATTTCTTTCTCTGGAGGATGACAGTGTATCAGATGAAAGAATGTTGACTAATTTTCCTTTAAAATTTTTTCAATCCATTTCCTGAAGGAAGCAACTCGTGTGTAGACATCAGGAGTCATTGGGTTTCCACATCTACGTCCAGAAAAGGAAACGACACCTACTGAAGTTCCATTACAGATCAGTGGACCTCCTGAATCCCCCTGCAGCAGAACAATGCAAGAAATAATGAGGTCTAATGAACGTTAGTAAATTTTTCTTTGCATTTTTAACCAGCCTTACCGAGCAGAAGCCCTGTAGCCTTTCTGCCCCCATAGCACAAACCATTGATCTGGTTATGGGAACTTCTCTCCATCGTCTTTGACAAGTACGTGTTGGCATAATGGTGACATTGACTTCCTGAAGCCTGTTTGCCAATGTGTTGTTGTCCCCTATGTCTCCCCAGCCTGCTGTGAGGCATTTACTTCCCACTTTGGGGCGGTTGGACTTCATAGAGATCAGCTGCACTTCTTTGGTTAGAATTGCTGGTCTGCTAAGCTGAGAATACATTTACAATAAAAAACAAGAAATATTAGAGTTGAACTAATTTAAAAATCTATCAAGCAAGAAGGGTTTACTGATTTTAAAACCTGATATATTTCACCCAACCTTTAGCAGCATAATATCATTTGCAAGATCAGTGTAGTCTGGATGGGGAAAGGTACTGAGAACATCAATGTGCTGCTTTGCTGGCTCATTTCCCTCCAGTTTATCTGCTCCAAGCACAACCGTGTATGGTCTAGAAATCATAGAATTATACATGTTACATTTATTAGTGTGATTAAGCAGAACAATTTCTTTCTATATGACAAAAATAAAATCTGGAAATAAACTGAGACTATTATAACTTGCGTAGTTTTTCTAATGCTACTATGAAGGGCTTAGTCGCTAAGCATTTGAGTAAAATCATCATTTGTGTTTGGGAATTAAAATAGAGCTGAACAACCCAGCTCCAGATAGCTTAAAGCCTGTACAGAGATTAGTTCCGATCATTTGCATTTCCAGCCCCACAAGACTGGTTAAGTGATCGGATGACGGAAAACTAGGCAGATTTTTTTTACTTTCTGGACCTGGATTATCCACCTGTAGATAATAAAAAAATGTATTGCTCTGAGCATTTGTCATAAAACAGGACAAATTAGCCTCCTTTATGTACAAGATAGAAAGACAGACAGACAGATAAACCTTTTTCCTTCACTGTCTGACATTAAAGAAGACTTATGTCTCCTGCTTTAAAGCCAGCTTGGATTACCAAAATGATGTGGTTTGGCCAAAAGCTAGAATACATTTTTTTAATTATTTTCTTAAAAGTTATGTTTATGAATTACTATGCCTTCAAGTAATTATTTAAATGTTAAAATAATGGTGTTACAGGTGTTACAGAGTTGTAAAGTTTTCACTATCTTTAAATCATTAAATCTAATTTTTGTTTGAAAAAAAACAAAAAAAACGGCCAAGATATCACAAGAGAGTTGTGACCTCTCCCAGAAGTCTGGGATGTTTGAGAATAACATCAACACTCCAAAGGCTGCATAAAACAGAAAAATGCTTTTGGGAGCAGGATTCCGTTATGTACATCTCAAACTAAGTCAGGGGGTTAAAGCATGGAGACAAATGGCTTTTCCAAATGGACAATGACCCTCACTGGTTTAGTTAGGAATCAAAATAGCATTGACACTTTCTTGATCTCTGTCCAACAGAAGGCATATAAAACGACATCTGAGAGCAATAAAATGAGGCAGTCGACCACTTCTGTTTTGAAGGAATGCAAATCTCTGTGAAAAGTTGTAGAAGCATACACAAAATGTTATTTCTTTGTAAAAAAAAAAAAAAGTAAGAAAAAAAAAAAGATAGATAGATATTTGCATTTTTATGTTTTATCAAAGTTAATATTTGACAAATCCTTATAAATCATAATCAGACGTATGCATTTCTTTAAATTTTTCATTTTGCTAAAATTATATCAACTGGGCAAAAGGCAGTTAGAATATACCGTACTTAAAAAAAAAGATCAACACCTTTACTTTCCTTCCACATATTCTTTCTAATCAAATAAAGACTTATTTTAGCCTCAGAACTAGAGTTGCTTTAATTTGAACTTACAGTAGAGTTTCTTATACCTTCTGAGCAAAACTTACATTGATAAGTCACAATGTGCTGCTGTGAGCACAAAGTCCTCTCTTATGAGGACTCCACCACATATATGTCGACCTCCAATTTGAAGTGAGGCTATGTACGGTCGGGAGTGGGGTACAGCATCTCTTCCTCCAACAATCTTAGAGCCTTCAGCTACTGAAATATAAAAAAAAAAAGCCTTAGTTCTGCATTAAATCAATATTTTTCTCATTTTATTCTCTTTTCTTTGACTTTACTAGTCCCAGCATATTGCAGCTTACCTTGGAACAGGGAGAGCAGTATAAGTATGAAGCTGATGGCCATGGTCTCCTGAGAAGCCCAAACTGTCCTTTTTGCTTCATAACATCTAAGGAATGGATACAAAAAGGAAACAACTTCCTTTTTTGGTCTCTTTATTGCTTCAGCTTGTTTGCCAACAAGCTGTTGGGCTGTCAGTATGACAAAATACATCTTACGATATCCTCAAGCAGGTTTCTAAATTGGGTTTGAAATCTTTAGTAAGATATCAGTGATACAGAAAACTAATAATAGAGGAAGAAATGCACTACATGTTTCGCTTAATGTTTTATCTACCCTTTAATCTTTTAAAAAGAATTCTGTTTGAACAGCTGAAACACTTCCTTCTTTAATGTTGTTACATCACAGCTTAGTCTAAAGCAATTTTGTGAAGAAAGAATGTGGCTTAATGCAACTTTTCTTTTGTATTTTAACTTTAAACATTAAAAAAGTACCACAGCAACGTTGCAAAACGCTTCCATATATGTAGTACTTTTTACTATTTAATAGAAGAAACTTAAAACACAGAATGTGTAGCAAGAAAAACCCTCAGTTTTATAAAGTTTACTTTTAGCAATATATAAATGATATGATAGCTTATGCTGATGAAGAAGCTTTGGTACAGTTTTACCAAAAGATTATGAATGTATTAAATAACTAGAATTGGATGTTATAGTTAAAAGGTCTTTCAAATCTAGGGTAAAAACAAATAATAATTATTATTTCAATGAGTATAACTTTAATTTGCTTTCTCGCCAGTGTTCTTAGTCTTTTATGTAAAGTTGCCTTCACCAATTTAATAATTTAGACTACGCCAATCAGAGTTTGTATCTAATAACTGTGCAACATTAAACACTACTGAAAATAAGCACAAGTAATTATAAGCAAATAAAAAGGGGAGGGGGGTTAAAAATCTGTCAAGAGTCTGAGGAATGTTCAAGTTTTAAGGCTGGAAGATTTCATGGTGTCCTTTAAAATAGCAGCAGATGAATGTGAATAACACTGACACAGAGCTATTAAATGCACTTAAACAGTGAAGCTTTATTTGGTTCTACAGAGAAAATGAACAATGAATACGAAAAGCATTAACATGTAGTGATATCGAACAGAATACGTTAGTTCAGTTTAAGGTCAGGCCAGCTAGAACAAAAGGGTAAGAAGACTCACAAAATGGCTGTTACCATATGCCTGATAATATGGTAGCTTGAATCGAATGATGCTGGCCAGTCCAACCGTAGTAGCCTAACCCTTCAAAACTAATGGAAAAAGAGGAATTAAGCAGACAGTAAAACATATCATGGATTGTTTAGTCAGACTCAGTGAGCATTAACATTAATTTCACCAGTGGTGCACCATGTTTATCAAATCTAAACAGAGCCTGTTTCTAAATTCCTAAGAACACAAGTATGGACTCATGTCCTTGCCAAATACGTTCTTCACAAGAACACAGCAAAGCATGGACTTGGGGAAAACAGGAGCACGCAGCATAAATATGGGTCTATTGGAACAGAAGCCTACTCATGATGTCACCACACGCTCGGCTCTTCTGAAGCTGCATTTTACCTCCTGTTATTAATAGTGTCTATTTGATAATAAATTATTACGTTTTTTATTTAGTGGGGGAATAATTAACACAGAAACACAAATCGAGTGAACATTTGACCGTATAAAACAAAAAATCATAATCAGAGGCAACATTTTGTGTATATGCTTCCACAACCCTCTCTCAACATAGCCGTATGTACTTCTCACACTAATCACTATATAGGGCTCTAGTGGTTAGGCCATTTTAGATGAGTGACTGAACGTCTAGTGGATGAAAAAGAAGTGGACTCGAAATTTCAACAATGCACCTTGAAAAGTAGTGATCATCCATGGTCACTAGTGGAGCAAATATATACCAGAATGCTTTGTCACCATAGACTGTCGCTGCCCGACAGCAGCGACTAATAACAAAAAAGCCGCAGGCACAGTGCAATGGAGGCGGAGATATCATCTGTCTGAATGGTAAGTAAACCGAGTTTACTATAAAGTCCACTATATAGTCCACACTCTATATAGTGATTGAGAGTTCTAAGGATTAAGGTGGCTGTTTGGACACAGCAATGGAGAAACGGCCAAGGTTGTTTCTGTCATGATCAGAACCGAAGGACCCAGTATTCAGGCAAGACAGACAGTCAGATTACTCAAAAATCTTTTATTAAAAATAAGCCGGTCTCTGAGAACAGCTGCTGTCTGAGGTAAGAAACTCTGGAGGAGGAAACACAGGTTAGTGAGCACGTAAATCTAACAGAGGAAGATTATGAATAGAGTCAGTCACTAACCTGGTCTTAAAG
>NW_015151317.1:44374-47200 GCF_000732505.1 Cyprinodon variegatus | reverse complement strand
CAAACAATGTTAAAACTCAGGTTGACAAGAACTCAGTTTGACTCAGCAAAACTCAGCTTGGCTAGACTACCCAAAACTGGCAAACACTCTGGCGTCGAGATAGTGGCAGTCAGCAGCTTAAGAACACTCCGTTAACAAAGTAACCATCAGCAGGTGTGTGAGGAGGCGGACCAGAACCAGGCGCCTCCTGGTGGAGGAAGGGAGACAAACACAGAAAACACATACAGACAGACAGAAGTCCTGACAGAACCAAGAGGTAGAGGTCAATTCCAACCAATCGACTGTCAGCAAGACGCAGCAAATGCTGCCCAGAGAGCCCCAGAGGCTGAAGCCCCAAAGACTGAAGAACAGGCAGGAGATCAGATCAAAGAAAATCAGAGACCCGAAGAAGTACCTGAAGGAAATCCAGGTCGGTGTTAGGAAGCAATTCCAGGTTTGGTCAACAGTCAGAATCCAGCAGGAGTCCGAAGACAGATCAGGCAAACAGATCAGAACAAGAACAGGGAGGCTCAGAGGTCCAGAGGCAATCAGAAAACCCCAATACTCCCTAGAAGACTCTCAACAATAATCTGGCACTGCCGACTGGGAGCAGATAGGGTTAAATAAAGACTGGAGCAGGTGGAACAGATGAACGGTGATGAGAAACTGGGTGGAGTCATCAGTGCCAAGATCATGACTTAAAGAAAATGTGACTACAAGAAAGAGAAAGAGAGAGACTCTTCCTGCAGACGAGGGTACGCAAATATAAATTTTTAAAAACATTTTTTAATTTAACCCATTAAACTCACTACAATCAGAAGATTGATAAAGAGGCTTTATAAAGGGAGGGAAAGGCTTTTTTTCCTACTTCCACCTTTAGTGTGGTGTAAGCTTGGTGTTTGTGTTTTACACCCCCTGGAGTTGGTCAGAATATTTGGTACCAGTGGAAAAGTACCATGGAATATATACACTGAAGACCGGGGTTTCCTTGCGTCTCATTTACTATCTGGAAAGTTCTTGTATCAAACTTTATGACAAGAAAGTGGAGGCACATAAAATTTTCCAATACAGTGCAGCTGAGACTTCACCTTGGAGTGAGCCCAGGGCTTGAGGTCTGTCTGGATAGCGGCCCTCTCTGAGTTTTACATCATTTCACTGGGGGAGGTCCATGTGGGAATCAACAGTGACACTTAACAGAACTTCCAAATCGTGCATAACGTCATTTAGCCTCAGTTCGCCATGATCTGCTGCGCTTTGTTAACAGGACCTTTTTTCTTCAAGTTCACTCAGGAATTCATTACCCAGTAAGCCCGTCCCAAATGGTATGTAATCAGTGCCTACTCAGGTCGACTGTCTTTCAGATAAGATGTTCTAAAGAAATACTCTAAAAAGATAGGATTTGACGCCCAGCTCTGAACCGGAGTGGTTTTTCAATGCTAGACTTCTGTAGAAATAATGGATATATCATGTACACCATGTTTGAACATAAGGATGTCCATTGATTCACTTGGCACCAGGACATATTTACCCTAGGCTGGATATCGACAATTCGACTCTCTCATATCTTCTGACCTTCAGCCATAGATTATTCCAGAATGGAGGGTTACAGCAGTTTCTTAAAGGGGTCATAGAGTGCAAAAGAGAAATTCAAACCCCATCGACACCTCCTTTCTCTGCAAATCTCACAATTCTAAACTTCCACCATGAAACGTGCGAATTCAGACGAAGCCCCAAGTTCACGTAAACTCAATCGCTGAAAGAGAGAAGCTCCTCCTGCAGACGAGGAGACTGGACAGGCTGATTACTCCATTCCCCACCTGCGGCATCTATGTAGGTGCATCTGGTCAAGTTTCCACCTCTGGTAACTGCTCCTTCCTGAAGTCCTCTGCATGGTTGGCCTGGCCATCCTTCTAAGTGAACAGTCAGTCGCTCCAGCCATCTTCTCCACCTCTCAGGATCTCCACCTGGAATCCACCCTGAAACATCAGCCCCTTACCATTCTCTAATTCTCTTACCCCTCCCTGGTGGTCAAGATCCTCATCCTCAGAAAGAACTATCAATTTATCCACCTCAGTTTACTGTTGTTTCAAATTACTCCAGAACCAACTTAGATACAACTTAATAAATGGAACACTTCATCTGTTCACCATTTTGCTACCTTGCAAAAACAGATTCTAATGATTTTCATCAAGTTCAAAAGGTATTTTTAATGTTAAATACATCTTACGAATGTATTTTTTTCAAATATAGTATAATGCTCATATTGTAGATTAAGAACAGTTTAGAATTTTGATAAATTCCATTAGCAGATTTTTTCCCCCTCCTTAATTCTGTCTAATCTATCACACTTGGCTATTATGTGGCTATAATTTCTTTTCCCATCATATGTGCATATAGTTTTCCAATAAAAATAATTTGTCACTGATCCCTGATATGTGTGTTAAATGGTGCATAAGCAAGCAACATAGGATTCAAGTGCTAGCCATAAGTTTGCATTGGAATATTTTGTTTGAGATGGATAATAACTGAGCTGTGATCACAAATGATCATATGGTAATAATTACTATATTCAGTTTTGGAAATTAATTTTGAATCAACTATAAAATAATATGTATGCGAAAATGATTTGTGCACTTGGTAGACATAAAGAATAGTCATGATTGGTTTGGTGCAGTAGCCTCTATAAATACACTATATTGCCAAAAGTATTTGCTCACCTGCCTTGACTCACATACGAGCTCAAATGACATCCCGTTCCTAATCCATAGGGTTCAATATGACGTCGGTCCACCCTTTGCAGCTAGAACAGCTTCAACTCTTCTGGGAAGGCTGTCCACAAGGTTTAGG
>NW_015151317.1:39053-43064 GCF_000732505.1 Cyprinodon variegatus | reverse complement strand
ATTCAGAAAAAGATGTTGAAATGTCTGAAAGGTCAGAGAGAGGCAGGAGCGTATCGGGAGATGGAGACGGAGACCAACAAGACCTCCCTCATCCTGGGCCCTATCTCAAAGAATTTTTCGAAATAGTTAAGTATTTTTAAAGCACATACTTTTTCACTTTTACTTTAGTAAAGAGGTCAAGTTGATACTTCAACTTTTACCAGAGTGTTGTTAGTTTCTGTTTGAGCTATGTCCATGGTTCATGTCGCTGCTCTCGGGGGCCAGTGCGTAAAAATGGTGTTTGTCTTTGTCTCCTGGTCGTGTCCAGGCTCTTCTCCACATAAGGAGGGAGCTTGGGTTCTGGCTCTTCTCCACGGAGCCCGTTCAGCTCTATGTGTGGGGGGGGAGTCAGTTTTAAGTCCCGTGATCTTGGCTCCTGCATGGAGCCAGTTTAAAGTTCCTCAGTTTCTCCCGGTACCATGTCTTGTCTCTGTTCCTCTCAACCACTGGGCCTGCCTGTTTCCATCTCAGCTTGTCTGTCTGCGCTCGATCTGAACCTGCCTGGGCCCTCTGTGGATTCCTGGAGCCCTGGATCTGTCTGTTCCTGCATGGATCGGAACCCCTGGTTGGGCTATGGATTCCTGGATCTCTGAATTGTCCTGTTCTGAACTGTTTCCCTGATCTGGATCTGTTCGCTCTTATCTGGAATTGCTCACTGAGGTTAGAGGATCGGGGACAGTCTGGACAGCTCAGCACTGCATCCTGCCTTACCCGTGAGAAGGGACTGAACTGTTAATCCAGGTAAGTGACTCATACTGATAATCATCTTTAGTAAGATTATCGTAGTCATTTACCTGTGTTTTTTCGACCAAACAGAGTGCCAGTTATGGGTGGTGCCCCACCTCCCCTTGCAGCCCCTGCATGTCCGCACATCCACAGAAGCCCACGTTCTGTTCTGTTTGTTTATTTTTGTCATTAAACGTTTTAAAACATCCCACTGTCTATCTTACATGAATACTAGGTCCATCTGCCCTCTTTTATATGTCTATAGATATACATAGACATAGATATCAAAATATATGGCATCAGCTGTGATTTTTTTGTGTGCAAAAGATGGCAAGGAAGTATAAATTGGTTCTGCAGGTAATTGGACATAAATGTGACAGTAACAGGATTCCAGGTTAAAAAAGACGAAATATACAGAGTGATGCTTAAACGTTTATTTATATTTTTGAACTCATAACCGATGTGTTTGGTCTGATACACCTTTTATTTGATTGGGGACTTTTCTGTATGCATGTGTTTTTACTGATAAATGAGCTTTTAGTATTTTAACCCTTTATTTCACAATTTGAGAGAGACACTGAAAAAAAAGATGAGTATGTTCCTCATTTACGAGAACTCATGCAACAAGGTTACAGCACTCACTTCTTTGTTTCGATAATCTTGTTGATCCATTGAAGATATTTAGATATGTCTGTATACACATTAGGCACATCAGGGTATTTGCAGTTACGGTGTCTGTTGAAGGACACAACACCAACAGCCATTCCTTTGCATACCAAAGGACCACCAGAATCACCCTTTAAAAGACAGAAATCTCACTAAGTTTTATAATTACAATGATCACATGATGATATACAAAAAATTATAATTTACTTGACAAAATCCTTTGTTTGTATTATATCCACCAGCGCAGATCACTTTGGGAGGAAGACCAGGCCCCCAAATCTTTCGACAGAGTTGTGGATTTAGGAGTGAAACATTCACCACTCCCATATCATCTACTATAAAATCCTTACTCTCAGTTTTACCCCATCCTGCTACAGAGCAGATCTCACCCTCCTTCAGCTTTATTTCATCTTTTGGAATCGGGAGTGTTTTCACCAATTTCTTAAGAGGAGCTTTTCCAGACAACTGAAGATACAAAAAAATGACACCAACTTACTAGATATTTACAAAATATCACTTTACATATAACTTGTGTTACTTACTCTAAGGATCATAAGGTCATCACCAAATCCGGCAGATATATAAGTTGGGTATTTGCACATGTATGTAATGTTCAATGGACTAATATTCCACTTCCTTAGATTGTGGGTTCCCAGAACAACATGATCGATTTCTCTGAAAATTTGAAATATGAAATCCTTAAAAGAGAGCCTTTTTACTGTTAAGAGTAAAGAACAGACACAGAAGAGCACCCTGGACTCACTCAGCACTGCAGTGTGCAGCAGTGATTACAATGTCCTCGCTGACCAGAAACCCTCCACACACATGACCCCATTTGTTTTGCACAGAGACCATGTACAACATAGAGTCGCTTCTCACTTTTTCTCCATGTATGATGTCAGCTCCATGGACTGAAAACAGAACAAAAGGTTAAATATATGCTCTGTGAGACAGAGTAAAAATCTGATGATATCTTACCAATTTTAAGGCATGCCAGAATGTAGAAAAGCAGAAATGTGCTCAGACTGTGCATGATGCCAACAAATTAAATTTTTGTCCACAAGAGTGTAAATCTGGGTCTTTTATACATTTTAGCAGGCAGTCATTATCTTTAACAATCTTTGTTTTTAAAGCCACATCCCTTAAGCTGACATACTTTCAACTTTTCTCATCATCTTTGAGCCCACAACAGTCTGGGTCAAAGTGTCTTCAATCTATGAATATGAACGATTCTCACGATCTTTTACATAATTTTTTTTTAACCTTTCCGATCTTGTTTTCAATAATAAAAAAAAAAAACAGCAATAATTTTATTGCTTTTTTGGGGGATTCTGTTCATCACAAACAGAACTATATTCTTGAACAATTAGTAAATCTGTATAATCTATTCCACGAAAAATTTAACTATCTAATTAGATTACAATGGGTAATTCAATAAGCAATTAAGCTTACCATCAATGCTTATGAGAAAAGGGCAAAATCATCAGCAAACAATAAACTAAAGTGCTTTGAGTTGAAACATATAAAATGAAAGAAAAGTCCCTTCAGGGCTGCGAGAGGTCATACACCTGATGAGACCTCAGAGGAGAACAGAGGAGAGAATCCTGTTACCACTCAGTTGCTGAGACTGTACAACCTGCAAATGTGGGCAACCTCAATACCATAAAAACAGTGCAGCCCCTAACCTAAAATACGAGCTTCATTACAATTAAAAATTATGTGATCTCAGTACAATATAGTCACGTTTTTGGGTCCTTCAAATGCCATTGATAATGTTTCTGTTACATCCTCTGGAAGACCTATAAGTAAATTAAACAATCAAATAAGTAAATTAATCTTGGTCCAGAACCTTTTTTTTTTGGATGAAAAGCACCAAAGGCTTTTTTGCAATAATTATGCAGTTTCTCCGAAGAAGAGGGACTAAGAGACTGGAGAGAGACATCAAAATGAAACAAAAAGTAAACAGTTCTAAAAAACAAGGACTCTTACTCCATAAGAACCTAGACCTCTTCTCTCTTTGATATTTTCCTAATAGCGTTAAACCAGTTTCATTCAGTATGGAATGTACATTTATGTGAAAAGCTAAGGGGGTTGGATATCTTACAGTCATAAAGGGAGATTTAAGTAATCAGAGGTCTTTTGCTAATGTGCACTAGCCTGCCTGTGATGGTATACGCTGGGTATGGGTTGCTGTGCCGTGCGGGTGGTAAGGTGTATGGCGTCAGTTCCTGTTGTTGTTGTAATAGTAGACCTATATCCTGTGACCTCCTCAGGCTCTCTCTGTTGCTGCCAAATAACCTTTTCAGTTAGTTCTGAAGTTACTCTAATGGTATAGCAGCACTTTCAGACACACTTTCTACTACTGCACTACTTAGCACTTTTCGCTTTCATTCTATCTTTTTGCCGGTGGTAAGGTGTCACTGATCCTTGTGCTGGGTAGGCTAAGCCTACCCTTAAAAGTACACAGAGTGTCTGCCTCATGGATTAAAACTGGTAGTTGGTTCCACAGGAGAGGAGCCTGATAACTAAAAGATCTGCCTCCCATTCTACTTTTAGAAATTCTAGGAACCACTAGTAAAC
>NW_015151317.1:29829-38553 GCF_000732505.1 Cyprinodon variegatus | reverse complement strand
ATCCATCCATCCATCCATCCATCTTCTTCCACTTATCCAGGGTCGGGTCGTGGGGTAGCAGCTTCAGTAGGAAGTCCCAGATGTCCCTCCCCCCAGCCACATGGGCCAGCTCCTCCGGGGGAATCCCAAGGCGCTCCCAGGCCAGCCGAGAAACATAGTCCCTCCAGTGTGTCCTGGGCCTCTTCCCGGTGGTACGTGCCTGGAACACCTCACCAGGGAGACGTCCAGGAGGCATCCTAATCAGATGCCAGAGCCACCTCAACTGGCTCCTCTCGATGTGGAGGAGTAGCAGCTCTACTCTGAGTCCTCCCCGGAAGACTGAGCTCTTCACCCCATCTCTAGGGGAGAGCCCAGACACACTACAGAGATATCTCATTTCAGCCGCTTTTATCCAGGATCTCGTTCTTTCGGTCATTACCCAAAACTCATGACCATAGATGAGGGTAGGAACGTAGATCGACTGGTAAATCGAGAGCTTTTACTTTTTGGCTCAGCTCTCTCTTCAACGCAACAGATCTTTACAGCACCCTCGTTCACAGCAGACGCTGTGCACCAATCTGCCTATCAATCTCCTGATCTATCTTCCTCTCATTCGTGAACAAGACCCCAAGATACTTAAATTCCTCCACTAGGGGCAGTACATCCTCCTCAACCCGGAGAAGGCACTCTACCCTATTTCCGGCTCAAGACAATAGACTCGGATTTGGAGGCACTGATCCTCATCCTGGCCGCTTCACAATCGGCTGCGAACTGCTCCAGTGAGAGCTGTAGATCACGCCCTGACAAAGCCAATAGAACCACATCATCTGCGAATGACAGAGATGCAATCCTATGGCTACCAAAACAGATCCCCTCAACACCTTGGCTGCGACTAGAAATTCTGTCCATAAAAGTTGTGAGCAGAATTGATGACAAAGGGCACCCTTGGAAGGGTGTCCAAACCTCACCGGAAACAAGTCCGACTTACTTGTTTATTACCTGCCTGTTGCGTGTCAGAACCAATGTTTCCCCAGTAATTTATCTAATTAGGCCAGGTCCACGGTCCGGCTATATTCAGTTAAAATCTTCATTCTGTACATGGCAAAGAATTGGGAATGGAAAGAGAATGGTGTCCTTCAGCTAAGAACAACGTGTAATTTTTTGATAAGGTTGGAACCATGGATGTCTCCTCATCTGTATGATGTAAGTATATGATGTAATGATGTGATGATTTGACATGCTTGAGATGTATAAAATGCTTCTTTAACTGTTAATCATGGCCACTTCCCAAGAAGCCAGGTTTGTAAGCAGCTGCCTTATGTAACCCTAAGTAACTTCTCCAATCTGATTAAGAGTAAATTTCTATCAAAATCTGTTGTCATGTCTCATGGCTATTTAATACGTACATATACATTATGAAATGTTATTTAAAGAGTTTGTACTGACTGAATTCTTTTCTGGTAAAGAGCCGGAGAGAAAAAGCTTCAAGGTGTAAACCCGAGGTCTTCAACAGGGGGTCCGTGACCCCTAGGGGGTCCATGGAGGTACCGCATGGCGGTCGCAAAAGTTTTGTTTGATTAGACTTTTTTTTCATATTCCCCCCTGCAATATTTTGCCACTAATTGAAATTTCTTTAAATCAACATTAACATGAATTCAACACACTGTAGTAAACAAATAAATGGAAGCAGAATATGTCATTCAGTCATCAATGCACACATTCAGCGACACCCAGGAGCTCTTTCAATCTGGGTACCATTTTATTCATAACACCTGTCCCATCCACGAGGAATCAGAATCAGAAATACTTTAATAATCCCATGCCGAAATTACTTTCATTACATTACTCAATCTGTAATAGAGTGACTATAGGGCCAGTTTGATATGACATAATTTAATACAATATGAAGCTCTAGCGGAAGTTCAATTGAAGAAACTCTGACTTACCTCCATCAATCAGAAGCTGATCCGTCTCCGAAGCGAGCCAATCAGCTTCGAACTCCTTCACCACGAAGCCCAATCAGCGTCCTGCTTCCACTTTATAAACTCCTTTCAAATCTCACCCCAGCCGCTATCCTGCAATCGCAATGTCGGATTTCGATTCAGACGACAATTCACCCACCTCCATCCCCTTCTCCGCCATCGCAGCTGAATCGTCCTTCATGACACGACTTCACCTCAACCTCATCAGAGAGTATTAATCCCAGTTGTCACCATCCCTCGTCTCATCGCATTTGTCCGGCAGAAGACCACCATGTTGAGCCCGGTTCTGCCAGAGGTTTCTTCCCAAAGGGGAGTTTTTCCTCTCCACTGTCGCTTTATGCTTGCTCATCATGGACAGTTCACGGTACCTGCATCACCGAGCAGGACCTCTATATCCCGAGTCTGAGTGAAGCCCCCGCGTCAGCTCCCATAGTCTTCTAGTCCCACAATTCTGCCCAGCAGATCACCTTGTCAACCAGCTCGGATCAAACCACCACCAGTTTGGCCGGGGGGAACATCCCTATTCACATTCATCTACTCATGCATGTTAAAGCATAAATCAGCATGAATGTTCCTGCCGAGGTCTGAGCGCCAAAGACTATACTTTCTTATCAATAAATTCTTCTAATTATCTTTTCTCTTTGTGTGAGTTTTTCAGATTTAAATATATAATTAGGGGTCCCCCGTTCCATCTCGCCATCAGTTCGGGGGTCCTTGGCCTGGAAAACGTTGAAGACCCCTGGTGTAAACACTTCATAATGTATATCTATTAAATAATCATGAGACATGTCAAAAGATTTTGAACCAATGAAGAAAAGCTAGGATAGGAGAGATATGATCTCTCTTTTTAATTTTCATCACAACTCTGGCTGCAGCTAAAGGCTTTTAGCTACATTTTGTGGACTTCCTGACAGTAAAGAATTACAATAGTCCAGCCTTGAAGTAACAAATGCATGGAATAGTTTGTCAGCATCATCCCTGGAAAGGATATTTCTAATTTTGGCAATATTCTGCAGATAAAGGACTGAAAAATCTAGAGACGTCTAGAGACGTCTTTGATATGGGATTTAAATGGCACCTTACTTTATTCTTTTACTTAATTGTCTGAGCTCAATTTAATCCCATTCAAATTAAGTGACTGACTAATCAGCTTATTTTTTTAAGACTCTGGTCCATAGACTTTAACTTCTGTTTTGTCTGCATTCAGGAGCAGGAAGTTAGGAGTCCAGGTTTTTATGTTTTCAAGGCATGCCTGTAATCTATGTAAGGGATTAGCTTCATCAGGATTTATAGACAGATATAGCTGGGTATCATCAGCATAACAGTGAAAATTAATCCCATGCTGTCTAATAATTCTACCAATTGGGAGCATATATATAGTAAAGAGAATTGGTCCTACTGTAGCACTGATCCCTGTGGTACTCCACAGGTAACCCTGGAGCATGAGGAAGATTTATCATTAACATGAACATGAATTTGACCAGTCTAGTGCTGTTCTTTCTAAAAGAATATTATGATCAACTGTGTCAAATGCAGCACTGCGATTTAACAGGACAAGTACAGATACTCCATTATCTCAGGCCATGAGAATATCATTAGCGAATTTTACCAGAGCTGTTTCAGTGCTATGATGAGCTCTAAGGCCAGACTGAAACTCTTAAAAAAAGTTCATTATGGTGTAAGTGATTGCACACTTGATTGGCAACTATTTTCTCAAGAATTTTAGATAAGAAAGGAAGACTGGATATAGGTCCCTAATTGACAGAGTCACCTGGGTCAAGATACGGTTTCTTAAGTAAAGGTTTAATTACAGCAACCTTAAAAGCCTTATGTTACGTTTCTTATCTGAAATTCTTTTGAAATAGTTGCTAAACAGGGGTGTGACTACTTAGACACACTTTTAAATGAGTCTCAGTATGGTTTTAGCACTTAGTATAATATTGAATGTAGGGTAAAAGTTACTAATGATGTTCTTAGCCTCACTTGTATCTGTACTTATGATGTTAGATTTCAGTGCTTCAATTGATCAGTCAATCACTATATTCTTTTAGAAAGGCTCAAATATTCAGTAGGAATTAAAAGAACAACAATAGGATGGTTACATTTTTATTCGACTGCTGGGCCTGAAGTTGACTTTTTTGGCCAGGAGCCACTGTGGCAGGTGTATTAAGCTTTTTTAATCGCCAAATTTTTTTATGCCTTAAATAAAGGTGTACGACTCAGAAAATGCTTAAGAATGGTTCTTGAACTTCTACAGAATACACATTAAAGTGCTTGACTATATCTATATCAGGACTTACAAATCTGTCTGACCTGGTGTTACGTGCATTTAGAATATCAAAATTAGAGAAATATTGCTAGATTTTTACATAACATTGATATAAAATTTGTATTTCTAACTTCGTACATACTTTATGTTTATTTTGGTTTCCAAGATAAGAAAATCTAGATAAAAAAATAAAAATAAAAAATAACAATCATAATATTTATAATGTAGGTGAAAATATTGGAAATGATAATACTGGAGGCGGAGATGAGCATTGTGGAGTCACCAAATCATCTCCATAACATGTACTGTATTTGTTCTGGGAAGCCACTGAACTAGAATAGTCCAGTCAGCATAATTTAATTAATTTGCTGGTTAGACTCACCTTGTTAACAGATTTGTTCCTATTAAAAGGGAGTTTTTTTTAAATAGAGTCAATGACAAAATGTCCTGCAAAAAATGGTGTTTGAAAGGTTCATATAAGGTTCATATAAGCACACAGAAACACATATCTGCAAGTCAGAAAGTATGAAACATATGCTTAAAAAGGAGGCCAAATTTACATCATGATCAAATAGTGCAGCATTCAGACTTTTACTTCTGTTTCTGATTTCCAACTGCATAGAGAACTGTGCAGTGAACACCTGATAATTGCAATATAACAGCCTCCAGCTTAACTGGTGACTTGAAGACCATGTCTAAGTTGCCCGCCCTCCTCAGCCAAGTTTTGATGTACCCAAAGAAAGAATTGTTTAGCCAAATGTCTTTCTTTCAACTTGTAGTACAAAACGACAATAAGATTATGTACTATATCAAATAGTTCTTCTGTGCTTCTTACTGATTTAGATTATTAATATTGACAATAAATCGCTATATTTTTTTGGTTAATTTCCGCAAACAGTTTACTGTTCTCAGCTGTTAGAGTGGCGATAGCCAAATATTATACGATAATGACTTGCCCACTACAGCCATATTTAATAAGGTAAGATTTTGGCTAAACAAAGCTGTTAATATTTTGCCATAAAGGGATTAATATTCTATTTTTTTTATGTATAATTTTTCCTGTAGATGAACTATTGTCTAGTGGTTTTTAACTTCATACTTTTGAGATAGGCCCCATTATCTGGATGTTACTGTACCTCTAAATGAAACTAAGAGACAGAAACATCATACCATGCACGTATCATACAATTAAAAATTTTTGTAAACTCTCGATCATTTATGTAAGATGTTTAATTTAACAATGTGGATTATTTCAGCCAGAAGCTCAAAATAATTTTTGTCCTTTGTGGTTCTTTATGGTTCTTCTTCTTAACAGAAAAAAGAGAGAGAGAAAGCACTGACGGTATTTTTTGCAGCTTTTTGTTTTATTGCGCAATTCAGATGAAGCCTAGAAACAGCAAGAGTGACCCAAATAAGAAGCACAATCTCTCCTCTCACACACCATGAGGTTTAGCTGGATAATTGATCCATTCTAAAAGTGTGCAGATTACCACGTTTTTGTCTCTACAGGATGTTTGAGACAGCTACAATATTTAGAAATGTCTGAATAGACATTGGGCACATTTATGTAGTCACAGTTATTGTTTCGGATGAATGACACAACACCAACAGCAAAAAATACAGTAGGTCAGTGACTTGTTTATTTAAGGAAAATACATTTCTGAATTGTTCTTACCTGTTTTCGGGAAGAATATCAGAACAACAAAAAGGTGAAATGTATTGATGCCAAACATGGTGTCAGCAAATGGTGCCAGACTGATTCTAGCTGTGCAGAAATTATTAAGCTGACCCTTTTATATACTTTCCCTGCAAGTCTTCTTATCTAGGAAAATCAGTATTTGCTTCATTTTTAACCACATCCCCTTCAAATGCAACAGGAAGAACTTGAAGTATCTTTTGTAATCTATAATTCTCAAAATCCTGAAGCAAATACTATGTAAGTAAATATGAGAAACGCTTCTGTTCTCTCTGTTGTTATTTCTGCAATATCATTTTGTAATCTATTGATACACTGCTTCTTCGATATAACATGTTCCTTTGATCTGGTTTATGTGACATTATTGTGCTGATCTGACAGTTAAAAATGTTCTTTTATTTTTCCTTTTTGGTATTATGCCTTCACCACTCATAAAAAATGGTGGAGGCCATAGAAAATATAACCAATAAATGCAAAATTAAGATCATGTGGCCTAGAATCAGTTACCACACTGACACGTTTCATTGAAATCTCTGGGATCAAAATAAGCCTCACAGATGAGATCCAGGGCTTTCAGTTACAGGAAGCATAATCAGTTTATCTATTGATTTGTTAAAGCTGTTGCCAATCGAGTCTCAGTAACCTGATTGTATGATCTCTTTGAATTTAGTCTTAAAAGTGCCTTGAGATGCTGTGTTGTGACTTGGAGCTATATAAATAAACTGAATTGAAAACTGAATTGAATGGATTGACATCCGTATCATACAGTAGATATGAGACCCTTCCAACTTAGGTGAATTACTAGACCTAAACATAATCTGTAATTTTTTTTTTTATATAGTTCAGCCTGGCTATTTTAAAATCTTACTTCCCTTGTTTTTTAGGTAGTCTATGACGCCATATGTCCAATATGCAAATCCATATTAATTTGGTTTAACACTGGAAGATACAGTGATAGATTTCCTGAAAGTTGTTGGTTCATCACAAAAAAATGCAATTGCAGGGATAATTTTTCTTCTACTGGAAATATTGGCCCTTTCTATTCCATATAGTCACTGTTTTACCTTTCAAAGCCAATACAACTGAGCAGGCCTGAAAATATCTATTTGTTATACAGAACAATGTTTACATGGTAAGAAAAAAAAGGACAAATACTACCCTTAATATGTAATGTGTAAAGCATGTTATTGGATATAAGAAATGCAAAAATATTAGCTCAAGAAACATATGGACCTAGCTCCATTCGCTCCAAAGGTCCTCCTCTTCATATGTAATGAAAAAAGCAACGCCACTGGTCATAATATAACAAAGTCACTAATCCAAAACAGATTTGAAACAGAAACATTGAAAAAAAACTTGAAATTTTGTTTTTTATTTCCATATTGATATTTATTGCATAATGGAGTTTGAAGTGAAATTGCCGCTCTCTAGCCGAGCAATTAGCCGTCATGCTAAACCCAGCTACCCTTTATGAGCAGTTTTTCTTAATGCCTGTTGGAATATTAACTTCTATCCAGTTTCCAAAGTTTATTTCCATGGTTGTTTGTTTCTCTACAAACTTTAATCATACTGCTGCAAGTATACACCTGCAGTCACAGTATGAGCCTGGTAAACTTTCCCATGGCTTCCAAGTCCTTTATTGTTGTGACCGTACAAAATCTGCCACTCTTGCAAACTGTTTAGAACTGTTTACTCCTTGATGAGAATCAGTGGGGCCCTTTATATTGGAGCAGTTCCCTGGAGCAAGCTGCCAGTTGGTTCCGCTCTCTCAGTGGTAAAACAGGTCAAGCTCTGTTAAGGAACTAAGCTCCCAGAGTCTCCTCTAACCTCTCCTTGCTCTCGTCCTCCACAGAACCAGATCGGATGCTCACCAGGATCAGGGGCATTTCCTCCATCTCCTCGCTGCTCTGGAACTGTCTCCTCTCCGGTGACTCCCTACAGGAACAATCAGCCTGCCTGTCTACCCTCAATCCAACACAAGACCATCCTCTGGAAAAGGATCCAAACTCAGCCTCTCTCTCTCCCTGCTTCGGTCTAAGTTGACTGAGCTCTTCTCCGTTTAACCAGGAAATAAACAGTTAAATCTGCCTCTGTGTCCACAGTTGTCGCTTGCTTAAGAGCCTGGTCTAGCATCATGTCAATATCAGATAGTTCTTCTGTGCTTTTTACTGATTTAGATTATTAATATTGACAAATCTGTATTTTTTTTTGTCATTTTCCACAAACACTTTACTGTTCTCAGCTGTTAAAGTGCCAAATATTATACGATAATGTCTTGCCCCCTACAGCCATATTTAATAAAGTAAGATTATGGCTAAACAAAGCAGCAAATATTTTACCATAAACGGATCAATATTCTATTGTTTTTTTGTATAATTTTTCCTGTAGATGAACTATTGTCTAGTGGTTTTTAACTTCATATTTTTGAGATAGGCCCCATTATCTGGATGTTACCTCTATATGCAACTAAGAGACAGAAACATCATACCATGCACATATCATAAAATTAAACATTTTTGTAAACTCTCGATCATTCATGTAAGATCTTTAATTTAACAATGTGGATTATATCAACCAGAAGCTGTGGGCCTGGTTTAAAGTGTAGAACTCTGTATTCCCAAAAATAATTTTTATCCTTTATGGTTCTTCTTAACAGAAAAAAGAGAAAAAGCACTGACGGTATTTCTGCAGCTTTTTGTTTTATTGCACAATTCAGATGAAGCCTAAAAAACAACCAGAGTGACCTAAATTAGAAGCACAATCTTTCCTCCCACACACCATGAGGTTGAGCTGGATAA
>NW_015151317.1:25543-29474 GCF_000732505.1 Cyprinodon variegatus | reverse complement strand
TATACTGCCACTCCTTATTGCAGACTTCTTTATTGATGATGGACACGCTGACCACTCTCAGATCGTTACTGTAGTTGTTGGTTTCAGTTTTACCCCATCCAGCGACAGAACATATTTGATTGTCACATGAGGAAATATCATACATTGGAATGCCAATGGTCTTTACTCTGTTGTTTACAGAGGCTTTCCTTGAGAGCTGAAAACACACAAAGGGAAAAAAGCATTTAGACTCACAAATGTCCAAGTTCTGTTTGCACATCCATGAGTGAAGAAAAATATGTCAACACATTTATAGGATTTAGCTTTTTTATAATAAAAAGTAACAAAACATTTAGAACTATCAATATGCAAAAGTCTTTGTAGGTAATATATAATGTGATGCTGCTATTTTTAGAAATTAAGCGGTCTTTGCTCGGTTATCATTATAATATTTGTGATGGTAAATATTATCATTTTAAGGTTCGATTACAATGAATACTATACTTTATTGTGCCTCTACTACAAAACCCTTTTTTTTCCCTAAAACATTAAATCCATTCTCAAAAATAGCTGTCACTGCAAATATAAGTAGAAGCTTGCAAAAGTAAAAAGTGGATTCTTTTCACTATAGACTATAATGGAGCTTTGCTTTATAAAATAAAAATGAAGATTTTTCTTAAACATGCAGAGGGAATGGGAAAGAAAATGAATCAAAAATTGTTGTGACTTAGGTTTTTAGCTAAATGTTTGTACTCGTCACTATGTTTTGTATAAAGCCTCTTACCAGCCTGTCAGATATTCAATACCAGCCAAGTGTCTGCTTATATGTCAGAGGACAACAACAAAAAATTATATTTCCATGTTGTTCTATCTATTTTTTTAAAACTTTTTCACAGATCTCTAATCTGAAAATAAATTTGTCAGAGCTAAAAAGGTAAATTTATGAAGTTGTTACATTTGTCAGAAGCTTCTTTCCAAAACTGAGAAAAGAATTCATCTCCATGCTAAAAAACGTGGAAATGGCATATTCTGAATGCGCCCCTCATGTTAGCCCTCTGTTCATATCATTTAGGGTTAATAAGGTCTGTACAAAAACATTGCATATATAGAACAATTTCTGATGTTGATATTCGATTATAGGTAATTACCATTAAATGCTTTCCTCTTTAACATCTAATTCTGTACTTAACCTTTGTACAGATGATGCCACTGGGACATTTTGTGTGGATTGACAGGCAACTATGGTGTAAAATAGCACTAATAAATGCTGGTAAGATTAATAACTGATAGTAACTAAAATATTTAATATAAAATATTTTATAAAGTTAAAATATACTTACTTTGAGAAGCACAATGTCATCGCCATACTCTACATCCCGGTAATCTGGGTGTTTGTATTGTTCTTCAATTTTTATTTTCTCTGCATTTGAACTCTTGAGATCATGACTTCCCAAAACAACCACATCAGGTTTGCTGAAATTAATTAGGATAAGGAGGTTATTGATACACTATATCAGCAACTAATAAACATAATTAAACCATAGACTTACGGTGTACTGCATACTGCAGCAGTGACCACAAAGTCCTCACTGATCAAAAAGCCTCCGCACACATGATGCCCAGCTCTTTGGACTGAGACCACATACTGCATTGAGTTTGCAGGGGCCTTTTCTCCATTTATGATGTTGTAAACTAAAAATGTGTGTAAAAAATTCAAGTAGGTCAGTTACTTGTTTATTTAAAAATAAAAAATCTCTGAATTGTTCTTACCTGTTTTCGGGAAGAATATCAGAACGACAAAAAGGTGAAATGTATTGAAGCCAAACATGGTGTCAGCAAATGGTGCCAGACTGATTCTAGCTGTGCAAAAGTTTTTAAGCTGAGCCTTTTATATACTTTCCCTGCAAGACTTCTTATCTAAGAAAATCAGTATTTGCTTCACTTTTAACCACATCCCCTTCAAATGCAACAGGAAGAACTTGAATTATCTTTTTTCATCTTGAATTCTCAAAATTCTGAAGCAAATACTATGAAAGTAAATATGAGAAACGCTTCTGTTCTCTCTGTTGTTATTTCTGGAATATCATTTTGTAATCTACACTGCTTCTTTGATATAACCAGTTCCTTTGCTCTGGTTTATGTGACATTATTGTGCTGATCTGACAGTTTAAAAATGTATTTTATTTATCCTTTTTTGGTTTATGCCTTCACTGCTCATAAAAAACGGTGGAGGCCATAGAAAATATAATCAATAAATGCAGAATTAAGATCATGTGGCCTAGAATGAGTTACCACACTGACACGTTTCTTTGAAATCTGTGAGCTCAACATAAGCCTCACAGATGAGATCCAGGGCGAACAGTTACAAATGACAAAAAAAGTATTTAAATGCAGGAAGCATAGTCAGTTTATCCGTTGATTTGTTAAAGCTGTTGCCACTTGGTCACATATTCCAGACGGAACATTAAATTCTTAATGGAAAGTGATATGATTTGAAAACCTATATTATAGATTATAATCTAATATTATTTGGCTACGAAAATTCTCAGTCATCCGGGTCATGGAAACTACAAAACAGGCTAAAGCCGGAGGGATTGATCTGCCTTTAAGTTGGAACCTACTTCGGAGGGTGGACATCTATAGGTTTTAAATCCCTCCATCTACAGGTTGCGCAAGTGTTAGCACACAGAATGGGCAAGAACTCCTGTATAGTTGTCAAAAAAAAAAAAAACTCCTCTATTTATGTCCTACACCTATAGGGAAATGCTAAAAAAAATTATTTTCTACACTTGATTTTAACTCAATCAAATAGTTTTTAATTCCATCTATACTGAGTGTAATGATCTGCAATACCCCTTTACCATGGGACCGGCGTGAGTGGCTCACAAATTATCTTCTTTCCTTTTTACGAATGATAATTGCACCTAAACAAACCTGAGTAAAGAAGCACTAACCATTCAGAGGCTGGGTTTTCAGCTTCACTACGTGGAGCTAAAGCTCCTCGTAATTCATGGTCTGTGGTGTAAACACGGTGCATCTGAAATGAACAGCAGTGAACTTCTGGTGTGAAGGTGTGACACATTGAACAATGGAATCTGATAAATGTGTTTTTCTGATCTGTGTTCTACGGGCTAAATCTTGCTGGGAGATGATGCCTGTGATTGATTAGTCATGCCTTCTTAGGACTGAAGGGGGAGCTATTAGCCAAGATGTTTCATTCCTGCTGTGCCTATGGGAGAATTATCCTGCCATAATGCAAGAGTATGGAGTACCAACTCTGCCATATTTAAAAATAAATACAGAAATAAATAAATGCTCAATAAATATTTAAGAATACAATTAATTGCCCACATAAATACAATGAACAAATAAATGTCAGTAGAAATTAAATTATAAAGTGAGTCTTTGTCTTTAGCTTCTTTATTTATTTGCCTTTGTAATATTTACCTTTTTTTTTGTCCTTTATAATCTTCAACTTTATTTTTTAATTACTTATATTTTTAGGTTTTTGTTTATGTGCATGTTATAATATTTTTGTCTGTTTTATTCTTCCTTTGTATTTTTTTACCTTAGTTATTTCTTTGCCGCTGCTTATTTCGCTCTGCCGTACTTTTATTGAACAACAGCAACAGAAAAGAGAACATTTAACTTAGTACTCTGAGCTGTGTGAGTTAAGAAGATGGACCGCCAAGCCAACCAATGAGCAGAAGTTGACTCTCTAGGACACACACCCCCCTCATTTGCATAATGAGACAGAAATGCATACAGAAATGTTAATATGACAGGCAGAAATGTAAAAAGGGCAGAGAGAAATGCCAAAAGGGCAGAGAGAAATAAACAGTGGCAAGGAAATAACTAAGGTAAAAATATACAAAGGAAGAATAAAACAGACAAAAATATTATAACATGCACATAAACAAATACCTAAAAATATAAGTAATTAAAAAATAAA
>NW_015151317.1:21418-25533 GCF_000732505.1 Cyprinodon variegatus | reverse complement strand
TCTGCTTGCGGATTTTTTTTGCTCTCGCGGAATGCAGTTGGATCGTCGCCTAGCAACCTTTCCAGCCAATAGAACGACAGCCTCAGAAAGGGTGCGCTTGTTTAACCCTACTGAGTGTGCCTGTGCTACTACGCCACCTATAAGAGCGTCAGCTGAAACTGCTATTTACAGTAGTTTTGTGGCTCGATTCAGCAAAGTTCAGTTCTTATGGATAACCCAAACAATTGTGAAGTAAGTAATTTTAAACAATTAGTGGTTATGTACAAAAGCAAAGAACCGACATATTAAATTATTATCTTGAAATACGTTGCTAGTATAATGGCATATCTTTACGTTTTAACCAGTCAGTGAGTTATGGATGTTTTAAAATGTTGGATGAGTGGACAATTGGTCCGAAAGAGTAGTAGGATAATTCTCCCATACAGGTGTGTCTTGTGAGGAATCAGACCAGCATCAGTGCTGAGATCATGACAATCAGTTATTCTGACTAAGGCTACATTAACACTGCGGCCTGAAGTGACCCAAATCCGATTTTTTGGCCCATATGTGACCTGTATCTGATCTTTTCATGACAGTCTGAACAACACAGATCCGACTTTTTCCAATCCGAGCCAGGCCACTTGGCTATGTGGTCCATTGGTTCACTTGGCACCAGGACCTCCTTACTCTAGGCTGGATGTTGATGATTCGACTCTGTCATATCTTCTGACCTTCAGCCATAAATGATCCCAGAATACGGGGTTAAAGCAGTTTCTTAAAGACCAGTACATCCTATAGCTAGGGTTTCTAATAGCTAGTGCTTCTAATGTAATGTTAAATAGTAGAGATAAAGGATGGGAACTCATCTCTCCCAAAACTGAATTGTTAAGTCTGCTTTCCATTCATAAGAATTGAAAAGTTTTTATAAGAATAAGAAAATCCTAGTCAATGACAGTATAACTCAGAACAAAATTACAGTATCAAGATCCCTAAAAAGGGACAGCTATTTAATAGTATTAAAAGATTTGTCTGAGTCTAAATAAAGAATAAAACCATCAACATTTCTTATATCTTCATATAAATTGTTGAAATTACATAAATAATGCAAAAATAGTATTTATCAGGGAGAAACCCTATTTGTTCAGGGTGTTTGTTCAGCGACTGACTGTTTACTGAAAAGGCTGGACTGGCTGATTACTCCGTTCCAAACCTGCGGCATCTATGTAGGTGCATCTGGTCAAGTTTCCACAACTGGTAACTGCTCCTTCCTGAAGTCCTCTGCATGGTCGGCCTGGCCATCATTCTAAGTGAATAGTCAGTCGCTCCAGCCATCTGCTCCAACTCTCTCAGGATCTCCACCTGGAAACCACCCGTAAAACATCAGCCACTTACCATTCTCTAATCCCCTTACCCCCCCTGGTGGTCAAGATCCTCATCCTCAGATAGAACTATCCATTCATCCACCTTAGATTACTGTTGTTTCAAATTAATTTCCATTTGCCTAACTATTATTAATCAGTTAGGAGCAATTAGGAGACTTCTTTTCCAAAAAAATGAATATGCACAAGGCAACAACATAAAAAAGAGAAATCTCTTCTTAAGGATAATTTATTTAAGAAGAATAAAAGTCTGGAAAACACATTATTATCTAGCAAATCCTTCACCATTAATCCAAAACCAACCTAGATATAACTTTATAATTGGAACACTTCTTCTGTTCACCATTTTGTTACCTTGCAAAAACAGATTCTAAGGATTTTCATCAAGTTCAAAAAGTATTTTTAATGTTAAATTAATCTTACAAATATAGTATTATGTTCATGCTGTAGATTACGAACAGTTTAGATTTTTGATAAATTCCATCAGCAGATTTTTTCATCCTCCCTAATTCAGTCTAATCCATCACACTTGGCTATTATTTGTCTATAATTCATTTTTCCCATTATATGTANTTTCAGGTGTATTTTCTCACTTAAAAACATATTAAAACTACTTTATTCCCACTGATCAAAGCAAATATAGCTGCAAGGCAGAGAAAGGATAGTGAAGCTCCGCCCAACGTGCGTCAGAGCCACTTTTGGACCGCGCAGCGAGAGCAGCAAAGCTGCTTCAGACGCGCCTCAGAATTCACTGGTACAAGCAGCAAAAATGAAGCAGCAGACGCGATTTTGCTGCTTTTGCTGCCCCCGGTCTGAACGTAGCATAAGAATAAAATCTCACTGTTAACAAAGGCAGTCAAGCCAAAATGTTTAACTATTATTGTTGTTGTTCCATTTTTGTCATTAAATATATAAAGCAAACATCCACATCCACAGATTATTAAGCAGAATGAAGATTTATAAATGGCTCAAAACAAAATCAATGTAAGACCTGTTAGTAAAATATAAAGATAAATCTATAATTGGTTTAACTAAATATGTATATCATTATACCCTATAAGTAGTTTAAAATTCTGGTGTAAATATTTAAGTCCATGAACAACAAAATACACCAACGTCACCACACAAAACTTTTTTTTAAATAGCTTAAAATATTGTCACACTTACTGGTTGAGCCACAATGAGGCTCAGGAGGCATCCCAGAATAAGTGCAACCTTCAGCATGGCTGTAATGATCTTAGCTGTTGGAGCAAGAATACAGTCTTTGTCAAGTAAACTGATGGGTTCAAGTCCATGATAAAAAGACAAATTAAGCATAGCTTTATATACTCACCGTAGTCCTACAGATGAACAATGTGAGGTTAATGTTGAGCTGAATGTTGGACTCCTCTTATATATAGTATCAGGATCAGAGGAGTTGAGAAACTGTTTGTTGAAGGATTACAGCAGGTTGCAATATCTATTTAGTGATCTAATACAGAAACCAGTGATGTTTTTGACAGCCATGTTAGATTTAGTCTTAGTCTTCAAGACAAAAACTATTATTAGTCTTAGTCACATTTTAATCATTATGATATGGGATAGTTTTAGTTAGTTTTATTGGACTAAAACGTAAAAAAAGTTTTTTTGTCAGTTTTATGTTGCAAAAAAAAAGTGAACATTTGCAAGTTTGAATAAAGAACCATTTTTCTATTTTTTTTTAACCAGACTGACACTTCTTGCCTAGATACTACAATAGCTGGGTACGGAATGCTGACGTGCAATTCATCATTGCCTTTGGGCAGAAAAGTTTGATTTTATAGAATTGCTTTAGAATCGATTTGTAAAAACGTGTCTCACAAAAGTTGTGAAAATAGTAGATCTAGTTAAACACATCATTTTGGTTAATATAGCAGACAGACAAGCTAACAAAATGTAGAATAAAGTAATGGTTTTAGACATATAAGGTTTCAATCCTAAAGCAAACACTTCCTGATCTACTATGAAATACGCATTACACACAGATCAATAAAATCGTCATCACTCCAAAAAAAGCAAAGAACAAAAAAATTCTTCTTTCTGCTTTGGCAATTTTGGCTTTATCTCCTGAGAATTTCCCCCTTAGTTTCCACTGCTCAGGGGTCAAAATAGATTTAAATTCACAGGGTTTTGCTATAAGAAAAATACAGAGAGAACGTACATAATTGCCTGGCAATACCATGGCAATCCAGACCTAAATTAAATGAATATGCTAACTAAAATGTTAAAATATTTAAAGGAAACAGAGAAAATGTTTTATTGACAATACAAGGAAACATTTACATCATATTTAAATAGAAACGAGAACAATGACAGAGAAATATTAAAAGATTTATGTACCTTTTCATGGGGCTCCTTATACAAAAATAAACATAATTAAATTAAATACTTTATTTGGATATAATTTAGAGATTCCTTTTGATCAGCCACATAGTTTATTAAGTGGCGATGAAAGAGCCATACAGCTGAGAGTGAACCATCAGAGTGGAGTGTAAAGCACAGACTTTGTCAGTGTTGAGCATGCAGTACCAATCCGGGTTATTTTCCCAGACCCTGCAGCTGCTGCTGCCATGATCCGTCTGTGCTCCTGCAGCATGAGCAACGTTGCATAGCAGGTGGGCGGCAGGATCAAACAGGACGCAGTTGTACGGCTGATATTGCCTTGCTCATTACAGCACAATGATGCATTTTAAACGTCTGACCGACGACCTGCTAATTTTTATTTAGTTGCTAGTCATT
>NW_015151317.1:17509-20124 GCF_000732505.1 Cyprinodon variegatus | reverse complement strand
TGTGTTAAAATGGCAACTAGGAACTAAATTAAATTTAGCTACATTGATTGTTGTGCAACTTATTTTGACTTTCCTTAAACATTTTTATAAGCAGTTAAATTCTTAGCCCTCATGATTTAAATGAACTCAAAGCTATTTTTCAACTTCATACATTTTTCTTATATCTGTACAAAATGTTTTCAACTAAATGATTTTGATAAGTTAGCTGAATGGGATTGAATCACTTAATAATTCCATTTGTTGGGATTTTTGAGTGATTCAGCTTGACATGTATCTTTAATTGTAAACTGTCATACATTTTAAATGGATGGCAGGTAAATACTGTATATAATATGTTTCTTAAATAAATAAAATACTAATTTGTGTGTCGGACCATTTTAGGAAAGTTTTTTCCAACCTGGATTGAAAGGAAGAAAATTAGTTGTTTATAAGAAATGGGAGAGACATTAAGCAAAGCAGGATTAGGATACGAACCCATGACAGCCACTATATAGGTCTTGTGTTTTTATCTCTACACCATAGCAACACCCTGCAAAAGCTTCCCTTTGTAATATTAAAGATTAAAAACAGCCGAGCAATTCTAATGGTCTTGTAAAGAACAACATCAGCCACAGACACCTTTAGCCCTCCATGTATGCTAGCTGGTCTAACTCTAAAAAAGCTAAACAACCATAAAATATAACAAGTATAATAATGATCTCATATATTCTTTAAAACTCTTCAGTCCAATTAAATAAACACTCAGCTGTCATGCAAACAACTAGCAAATAATTTCATAACTTCTTGGCAGGTTTAGAGCAACCGTGTCTCATTATCCTAAAAAGTCTCAGATTTCCTAACATGCTATGTGAAATCATTTGCAAAGCATTAGCCATTGTTTCCTAAGTTTGTTGACATGTAGCCATGTATAATAACATCCTAAAGTAATCCCTGGATCTACAAGAAACCTGCACAAGGAAAGACTTCATCAATTAAACACAAGGTGTGGCAAGATAAAGCTTTCTGTTGTCGTTGAGAATCTGAGGAGTATTAAAGAGAGATATTAAATATTGATATAATAAAATCAGATGGACATAGTAATTTGTTCCAAATTAAAATAAGAAACTCTGATGAAATTTAATGAAATGAAATTGCTGATATATATCACTTATATATCAAAAGTAAAAGTGGCTAAATCTAAATTCCATTATAAAAGTAGAAAAAATAAAAAAAATCTTTTAGCAAATGTTTTGTTAATAAGTTACTCAAAGGAATAACTATAGTTCTTACAAAAACCTGACAGCTCGCTCAGAGGACGTTTTCTCCATCCAGGTAGTATAGTGCTCAAACTCAGACCTTAGCAATGTCAAATTTTATCTGCTGTCTCACTTCTGCTTTCCAACCTTAACAGAAGAATACTGATACTGGATGCATGGATTGGGGGCTTGCTGGATAACTGGAGATAAGACTTCTCTCTTCCCCGGCCTCCACAATTTTATAGCCTTAGACCAGGGGTCACTAACCTTTTAAAGGCTGAGGGCCACTTCAAGGGTACTGAGACGTAGGAAGGGTGACCATTACTGACCCATGAGCTGCAAGGGTTAGTGTTAGCCTACACTTTGTTAATTATCAACATATTTTTATTGTTTCTGTTAATTTCTAAGTTTATTTAGACATTGTCATTTTGAAATCTCTATAAATGATTAAAAAGAATAACAACAGAATAAAATAAAATTTCAAACTTAGCCCACTGGTGGGTTGTTCTTTATTTAGAAGACTCTGAGGGCCCCCATGTGGACCTTTAGTGCACCTTGGTGCCCATGGGCACCGAGTTGGTGACCCCTGCCTTAGACAGTCACCAGATTAATCATTCATCACCTATTTGTAAACCGGAGCTTGTGCTGGGGGGCAACCACTGTGAAAAACCCTAACCCTTCAGATTGAAAAATGTGGAGGTCTTAGGTTGGGCAACCTCTCGCTCAGGAGGTCGACTGAGTGGACTGAGAATGAGGGGTAGGAGATATATCTGCACCTGTCTAAGATCCTGGGGAATACCATGACCAGGAGGTTTTCAATAAGTGCAGGGCCACTGCACTGCCTCCTCATCGGCTGTATGATTGCAGTATTGAATTGTTTCCTGGTACTACACCCCCTAGAATGAGGTTATACTCTTCATATGCCCCTGAAGCTCAGGCAATGCAAAAGTACATCTCTGACTCCTTTAAGGCTGGGATTGTTCCCCTGTCTTTCTCTCCAGTAAGTGCTGTTTTGTCTTTTTTCTGTGGGGAAAAAGGAATCCTCACCCAGACCCTACTGTATATTATCTACAGGGGACTTAATGCAATAACAGTTAAGAATCATTACCAGTTTTATCCTGATTAAGCTTTTGACCAGATTCAGGGAGCTAAAGTGTTCACTAGACTGGATCTCCCCAATGTGTACCATTTGGTACGCATTTGAGAGGGGGATGAATGGAAAACAGCATTCAACACCCCTACAGGTCATTATGAGTACCTCATTATGCCCTATGGACTCACTAACGCTCCAGCTGTTTTTTTAACATCTTGTAAATGATCGGGGACATGGTGGGACAGTTTGTAATTGTTTAACTAGATGACATTATCAAAATTGACTTA
>NW_015151317.1:14861-16411 GCF_000732505.1 Cyprinodon variegatus | reverse complement strand
TCTTATATTCAACAACAAACAGTACTTAGTTAAGCAAATTGTGTTTTCGTACTGTTCCTGATTTCCTGATCTGCCTCTTATCCACTGTTCCTGTCTTGGCTCAGTGAAGGGAGCAAGTTTTTTGTGTACCGTAGTGTTCCTGATCTCCTGACCTGTTCTGTCTCTCAACCACTGTGCTTGCCTTTTCCCATCTGAAAGTTCTACCTGAGCTGTGGTCTCCTGGAACCCTGAACCAGCCTGTTGCTGTTCTGTATCCCTGATTGGACTTTGAACTCCTGGACCTTGGAGCCTTCTTGTTCTGATCCGTTTCCCTGATCTGGCTTGAACTCCTGCTTGCTCTCTGAGACTGCAGCATCGAGGACAATCTGGGTGGTGCCCGCCTACAGTGCCGCGTTCAATAGAGATGGACTTACGTGAAAAACCAGGTAATTGACTCACATGGATAATCATTCTCCATCAGATTATCATGGTCACTTACCTGTGTTTTTCTCCAACCAGAGTTTCCGGCAGCCGCTCATTCCGCTCACAATCAGCCCGCTCCTCTCTGTTTCAATAAATGCCTTTTAAGTAATCACTGACTGTCTCACCTGAATTAGGGCTCCTACTTTCTGAGCTTCAATGACAGGACATGGTGACCATTATGAACAATCCATGACTTACAGAAGTCCAACAACAACACATTCTCAGGTCCGTTCTGACTAATCAAGCCCCTTCAGATGTCAATGTCATTTCCAAAGTAGACTTTGAAGTTCCCCAACGGAATCATTGCTGCATTTAAAGTAATATATTATGCTGAGCTTTTAACCAAGTCACTAATTTGTCCACTATTTTTTTTTTGTTTTTAATATAATATAGTTCTAAGGACAATACAAGCAGGTTGTTATATGATATACAAGCTGAGCAAAAGTCCAATCAACCCTAACTCAAGTCATGGCATAACCTAAACCTCTAGTCACCATCAGTGGTGCAGTGCTAGAAGCAAAGTGTTAAGATTTTACTTTACTTTATTTTGCTAATTATAGTACAAATATGGCACTGTTGCATTATTTTGTAGCTAAAATACAAACATGAACATAAACCAATAAAGAACGTGACATAAAATGGCAGTATGAGAATATTTTAGTTTGGCTTGTTTTTTTCAGAACCATGGTCTGCCTCATTTAGTTTGATTTATGAAGGTTAAAGATCATTTTCAATTATGCGTATTCGGCAATATAAGAAGATGCATGTTTTCTTTTTTTTCTTCTGGTATTAAACAACTCATTGATGTTGTCAGATTGAAAATCTGGATTGTGTTTTCTCTTCCAGTCTTTCTCCATGACAACAGGATATGTTAAAACATTCAGAAGAAGCTCCCAAGAATATTTATCAGCTTGTGATCTTAACCGCAGATGAATAAAAACATAAAGCAAAAGTGCAGCATAGGTGTAAATGTGCTTGAATTATTGTCAGCTAAATAAATCTCAATGCAAATGTTTACAACATTAGACGAATAAAAAAGGTTATTTTTGCATTTCTAAACTTTATTAAGCAGAAAAAACAGATAACAG
>NW_015151317.1:8412-11100 GCF_000732505.1 Cyprinodon variegatus | reverse complement strand
ATTTTTAATTATTAGTTTATTTGACAGGGAGAATCTTTATCAGTAAACATATCTGTAAATGTACCAGAAGTAGCTTCAACAGCTATTCTTCATCTGCTGTCGCTAGACAGGTTTTAAGAGTCATCCTAAAAACAAACATTAGGTTAAAAGAGTTAGAATATAACACTCAAACACGAATGAGGAACAAGAAACTTCACCAATAGAGAAACGACGTTGAGTGCATCCACCCAAGTGAAGATTCCTTCGTCTTCCAGCAACAGGTGGACAAGCTTGTATTAGATTACATTGTTGGAAATTTACAGACTTTAAGTGAGGCCCCCCTAGTATGTGAGGGAACAGAGCTGTGTCTCAGTTAGGTTGGTTTGCAGTACGGGGGTCCCAAAGGGAACAGTGCTGGCACCGTTCCTCTTCAACCTTTACACTGCAGACTTCTCAATCAATTCCACAAGCTGCCGCCTCCAGAAGTTTTCTAATGATTCTGCCATAGTTTGCCTCATCACAGGTAGGGACGACTCGGAGTACAGACAGGAACTAGAATATCGTGGTCTGGTACCACTAGAACCACCTTCTGATTAATGCAGGAAAACCAAGGAACTAGAGGTGGACTTTCACAGAAGCAGATCCATCCCACTGACACTGGTGAACATTCAGGGAATGGACATTGAGATCATGGACTCTTATCAGTACCTAGATGTTCATTTGAATAACAAACTGGACTTGATTCACAACATAGAGGCTCTCTATGGGAAAGGTCAGAGCAGACTCTTACTGCTGAGGAGAATGAGGTCTTTGAGAGTGCAGGGGGCGCTCCTAAAGACTTTCTATGACTCTGTGGTGGCATCAGCCATCTTCTATGGAGCTGTCTGTTGAGCTGTGGCTTGATAAGCTGATCAGGAGGCCAGCTCAGGAGGTGGGAAACAAAAGGACCCTAACTAGAATAACATCTCTGTTGGATAATGTCTCCCACCTCATGCATGAAGCTGTTCGAGAACTGGAGAGCTCCTTCAGTAACAGACTGCTGCACCCTAAATGCACCTTGGAGCGTTATCACAGATCCTTCCTCCCAGCAGCTGTAAGACTCTATAACCACCACTGTTCCCAGCAACCTCAATAAATTGTTACATTCATGCTGATTTTGCACAGTTTCTAACTTAGTCAGTTAAATAACATGCTGNGCTTTTTCCAAACCACTAACAAGTGAAACCCTAATTTTGAATCAGATACAATGTCAAGTGCATTTTTTTCTTTTTAATATAATTGACCAATGGGAATAATTTAAATCATAGCAAAAGTGAGATATTTACAAATCAAGAGGGAGCCAGATCACAGGTAATGGAATGAAACAAAATAGTCTCGAGATGGGTTTGTAGCAGACCTAAAGATAAAGAATAATTGGTTTATAAATAAAAACATCAGGAAAATACACCTTTAGTCATCCCTGTATCCTAGTTTTTTGTAACTCTAAAGAAAGCTAGACCACTATAAAATAAGAAGTATCACGATGATCTGATATTTCCATTAAAACTCTTCAGTTCAACTAATACACACTCACTATCATGCAAACAACTGGTATATAATGTCCTATATTGTCTGAATAATAAAAAAGAGCTGACTGTTTATAGTGATTATACAAAATTCAACAACTCCAGGGCAGGGTTAGGGCCATCATGTGTCATTATCTTAAAACATTCCATATTTCATGATAGGTTATGTGAAATCATCTGCAAAGCATTAGCAAATGTGTTCTAAGAGGAGAGTGCCCTGATATGTAGCAATGTCTGATAACCTCCTAATGTAATCCCTGGATATACAAGAAACTGTTGCAAGGAAAGACTAGATCATTGAAACAGAAGTTGTGGCAAGATAAAGCCTTCTGTTTTTCTATGAAAATCTGAGGAGTATTAAAGAGAGATATTAAACACATTGTAATAATATAATGAGATGAAGGAATTTGTTTGTTCCAAAGTAAAATAAGAGAATCTGAAGCAATCATTCCATAAAAGTAGTGAAATAAAAGCACCGTTTGGTTATTTATCATAAGTAAATATGACTAAATCTACATCTCATTATAAAAGAAGTATATGAAATCTTCAAACAAAAATCTTTTTAACAAGTTACTCAAAGAAAGAACACTTATTCTTACAAAAACTTGACAGCTTGCTCAGAGGAAGTTTTTTTCCATCCAGGTAGTATACTGCTCAATCTTAGACCTTAGCAATGTCAGCATTTATTTGCTGTCTTACTTCTGATGCACCAAAAGAGCCAGAACTCTGGCTGCAGCATTTTGGATCAGCTGAAGGCCTTTAACTACAGTTTGTTGACTTCCTGATCGTAAAGAATTACTTGTCCATCCATGAAGTAAGAAATCCATGGACTATTTTAGTTTCTCTGCATAATCCCTGGACAAGATATTTCTAAATCCTGCAATATTTTTAAGATGAAATAAGGATATTCTTGAAACATCTTTGATATGTTAATTTGTAATTATTAGTTTATTTGACAGGGAGAATCTATATCAGTAAACATATCTGTAAATGTACCAGAAGTAGCCTCGACAGCTATTCTTCATCTGCTGTCGCTAGACAGGTTTTAAGAGTCATCCTAAAAACAAACATTAGGTTAAAAGAGTTAGAATATAACACTCAAACACGAATGAGGAACATAAGAAACTCTTCACCAATAGAGAAA
>NW_015151317.1:2782-4772 GCF_000732505.1 Cyprinodon variegatus | reverse complement strand
ACAGGTAATGGAATGAAACAAAAAAGTCTTGAGATGGGTTTGTAGCAGACCTAAAGATAAAGAATAATTGGTTTATAAATAAAAACATCAGGAAATCCCTGGGTAAGGTAGCTTGGTCGAGGGTCAATAAGGTGAACCAAAAAAAAAAACAGCTTCAGCCACTGGGTCCAGTTTCTCTGTTGTCTTTTATCCCTTTTCTCTCTGACAAAACATTTCTCCTCGAGCTTCCAAGAGCTCAGGACTCATATAATCAAGTGGCAACACACCTGTTCTTGAGCAGACCAAGCCTCAATTAAACAAAGTCTAAACAGAAAAACAAGAATAAACTTAATCTAAATTACAAACTAATCTACATAAGGAAATAGTCTGCAACAAGATAACTCAAAAACAAAGCATAACTCCAAAGGAAAACCTCTAAATGGTAGAACCCAGCAAAGTAATGGATGACATCATTTAATCAATTTAGTAGGAAATACTTAAAAAATGGTGAGTAAACAGGAAAACAAATACCATAAATATAATTTGAAACAAAATAAACAATTTCATCCAATAATCCTGAAGTAATAGCTTTAACCTAAACAAAAGTAGATGGAAACTGCAACAAAATGCTTACACAAACAAACCAGGGATAGTAAGTGAAAGTCAAAGTTGCAAACTAATGTTTAAATTTAAGCATTACAAAGATTCAGAAGAAAGAATAAGGGACAAGTGGTAAACACAAACTAAACCACTTTGTCACACCCTGGACAAGATATTTCTAAATCCTGCAATATTTTTAAGATGAAATAAGGATATTCTTGAAACATCTTTGATATGTTAATTTTTAATTATTAGTTTATTTGACAGGAAGAATCTTTATCAGTAAATATATCTGTAAATGTACCAGAAGTAGCCTCAACAGCTATTCTTCATCTGCTGTCGCAAGAAAGATTTTAAGAGTCTTCCCAAAAACAAACATTAAGTTAACTTGAGAGCTCTTAGTTGTAGAAATATAATATAGCTTTATTTTATCAATCCATAGCAAGTAATTAAAACTTCAGCAGCGCTTTAATTCATTCTTGTCCTATCATAGTTTAAACAAATATGTAGATAAAAACCAGAGACACGATACATGCAAAAACCAAACAAGTTTGCATTCATGTATGTTCACTTTCGTTTAAGAGCATTTTTATGCATCTGTTCAGTCAGGTTGATTTGCTGAAGTGCCAATTTATCATAAGAACTTTCATGTATAAATTTTTATAATCAGCAGAGCCATTGGTAAAAAAAAAAAAAATAATATTTGTGTAGCACTTTATTCAAGGCTGTTTACAAATCACTAACATGCGAAACGTTAATTTTGAATAAGAGGCAATTTCAAATAAATGTTTTTCTTTTTAATCTAATTGACCAATGGGAATTATTTAAATCCTAGCAAAAGTGAGAAATTTCCAAATCCAGAGGGAGCACGACACAAAGTAATGGAATGAAACAAAATAGTCTTGGGATGGGTTTGCAGCAACCCTAAAGATAGATAAAGATTGACTTTTTATGAATAACAATCATCAGGAAAATACACCTTTAGACATTCCTGTTCTGTAAGACTACAGTGAGTATATAAAGCTGTGCTTAATTTGTCTTTTTATTATGTACTTGAACCCATATGTTTACTTGACGAAGACTGTATTCTTTCTCTAACGGCTAAGATCATTACAGCCATGCTTTTGTAACTCTAAAGAAAGCTAGACCACCATAAAATATAACAAGTATAAAGGTGATCTGATATTTTCTTTAAAATTCTTCAGT
Source organism: Cyprinodon variegatus (assembly GCF_000732505.1). Lineage (NCBI taxonomy): Eukaryota > Metazoa > Chordata > Actinopteri > Cyprinodontiformes > Cyprinodontidae > Cyprinodon > Cyprinodon variegatus. The sequence goes on along the minus strand of NW_015151317.1, from coordinate 2,987 downwards.
CCAATTAATTACACACTCAGCTATCATGTATACAACTGGTAAATAATGTCCTACATTATTTAATAATAAAGCAGACCTGGCTGGCTATAACCATCATCTAAAATTGAACAACTCCTGGGCAGGGTTTGGGCCATCATGTTTCATTATCCTAAAACATCTTGTATGTCATGATAGGTTATGTGAAATCATCTGCAAAGCATTAGCA
>NW_015151317.1:0-1079 GCF_000732505.1 Cyprinodon variegatus | reverse complement strand
TTTATTTGGGGTCAGAAAACAGAATGGATTCTCACCTCATTTGAGCTTGACCCTGAATCAGAGTCAGAGCGGGCAAATCGCTGGTGCTCCATCTGTGGAAAACAAGAAAGTTACCAAGTCACAAACTGGCCTCCAGCTATTACATGTTTAGTATACTGTTCTGTGTTGTATTTTTTAAATACACATACAATCATTGTAACAGCTCTTTCTAAGAGCAAAATCTCACTGTTAACAAAGGATGTCAAGCAAAAAATCTTTTACTATTATCGTAGTTGTTACAATCTTAATCTTCCTTCCATTTTTTAAATAACTTAAAATATTGTCACACTTACTGGTTGAGCCACAATGAGGCTCAGGAGGCATCCCAGAATAAGTGCTACCTTCAGCATGGCTGTAATGATCTTAGCTGTAGGAGAAAAAATACAATCTTGGTCAAGTAAACAGATGGGTTCAAGTTCATGATAAAAAGACAAACTAAGCATAGCTTTATGTACTCACTGTAGTCTCACAGATCGACAAAGCAGGGTTGATGTTGAGCTGAATTTTGGACTCCTCTTATATACAGTTTTAGGATCAGAGGCATCGAGAAACTGTTAAAGGATTAAACCTCATTGCAATATCTAATTATTGATTTGATACAGAAACCACACATCTAAATCTCTTAATTGTAACAATATTGGATAATATTATTCCATAAATCCCTTAAAAGGAGGTTAACTCATTCTTGTCCCTTCAGTATTTAACAAATAGGTAGGTGAAAACGAGAGACATGAAACAAGCAAAAACCAGACAACTTGGCATTCATAAAAATAATAATATATTTAATACAACTTTATTAATCACAAATTGGAGAAATTGACCTCCCAGAGGAAAACTTTTTTGCTCAGGATAGTCTTTTCTTGATCTCTCAAGACAGTACGGAGATCTCAATTGAATATCTTTATGAGATTTCTTCAATCTGAATTGTGTATCTTTTTGAGATCACCTCAATCTGAATTATTGCTCCTAAACCCCCCCTTAGGAGCAAAATTGAGACATGGTGAGAATGCCTTTTTGAGACTTGTAGGAGAAATGATAGT
>NW_015151316.1:353614-356966 GCF_000732505.1 Cyprinodon variegatus | reverse complement strand
ATCACCACCCACACCTGTGTTAATGGAGCTATCACTGAAACCATGTTAGCTGCTCCTTTATAAGCAGGGCTGCAATGACGTTGAAATGTGTTTTGGGAGATAAAGTAAATTTTCTAGGCAAATATTGACTTTGCAATTAATTGCTGTTATGCTGATAACTCTTTATAACATTCTGGAGTATATGCAAATTGCTGTTATAAAAACTGAAGCAGTAGACTTTGTAGATATTAACATTTGAAGCATTCTCAAAATTTTGGCCATGACTGTAGTTCCTCTATATTTACTTTTTGGCTTTTTGTTTTCTGTTCCTGCATTAAAATCATCACAGTTTAAATCCTGAGGTTTCAAACTTCAGCGTATCTCATCACAAAGATCAACAGAATGAGAAAAGACAAAATGAGGAAACATCAGAGTTCAGATTAAAACTGATCAAGAAGTAAGAAAAAACTTTCTGATCAACTGTAAGGATATGAAAAGATGAAGGACTGAGAGAAAATAAACTGATAGAAATAAAATAATGTACTCACTGAGGAAGAGGATGCAGATCAAAGTATAACAGACCTTCATCCTGAGCTGCTGATGGTTTCTAACTCTGCTTCTCTTCCTGCTTCACTGATAAACCAGGAACTTCTCTGAAGGATGGAGTTCCTCCTCTGACCACTAGAGGTCGGTCTCCTTGATGTGTTTGATTTGATGTCTCATTAGATGATATATATACCTCTATATTGATGATATCGACAGTTGGTTCCTTCATGGAGACACTGATGTCGTCATCAGAGGATGAAACTGGGCTCACTGCAGAATGAAGCTGCTGCTGCTTGAACACAGAGAGACGTCAAAGAGAGAAACTAATCCTGCTGTTAGGATCCAATGCTTCTGAGACAAAAAGAAATCATTGAAATCATGTAAACTAAATTTATCATCATCATCACAACTCAGTCAGTTACAGGATTTAGTTCATAATGATCTAAGTTATTTTTGGCTGTTGTAAAAGAAAAAGAAACAAAATAAAAACGTCTTCATATTCTGAGTTAGAAAAAAAGATCCACTGTAGATGTTTGATGATTATAGAAATAAATTCTAACATTTCCTACTTTGACTTAATGTTTCTGTTTGAATTAAGGTCTGATGTGTCATTACATGTTAAAATTTTTTATAATTGTTCACATTTGAGGCTGTGCTGAAATAAATTAAACAAAACAAGCTAATTTAAACCGTTTCTAATGGAAAGAAAAGTATAAAAAGAAAATGAGCTAAAAACAGCAATATAAACTCTATAAATAATGTAAATGAATCCAAAACAGGAATCTATACTTAAAATAGTTGGAGGTTTAAGAGGTAAAATTCATAAGATTTTGATGTAACAAAAAAATAAAACAGTAAACAGAGAACCTACATAATTGCCTTATAATGTCATGCCAATCTAGGACTAAATTTCAATTTTGTCAGATGCTCAGAACCTTGGACCCAATATTCAAATCAGACATATGTGGATGATTTCAGACTAGCCTTTATTTAGACTATAAAGCGTGCGGCTGCTCGTCATCCAGGCCGGATAAACAGGATCCTCTGTAGGGATAGAAATTCAGGTTAGTGACTTAGAATAAAGGGCTGACCACGACTATGAGCAAAAGTCACCCACCTGGTTCTAAGTTCAGTTCGATCCCAGAGGAAGGAGATTCATCCAAATGGGCGATTTTCCACCGCTTGAGGCGGGTGCTGCTCCCAGAGTTCAGAGTAATGAACAGAACTGACACCAGCCAATGCAGAGGAGCAACAGTGTCTGTGAGGGAATATCCAGAGCCGAAGTCGAAGCAGAACCAGGTTTGCAAACCAGAAGATCAGAGAGCCGAGGAGGTACCAGAGGAGAATCCAAGCTGATGTCAGGAGAATGGTCCAGGTTTGGTTAACCGGCAGAATCCAGGAATCAGTCCAATTGAACAAGACTAACCGAGCAGAAAAGGGCAAAGCAAAAAGTCAGGAATCCAAAAGGCAGAAATGGGTCAAAATCAGAATTTCAGAACAATATTCAGAAGGACAGAGTTACTCTCACCTAACAGCTCCAATAATCTAGCACCGATGGTAGGATAACAGGCAGCATAAAAAGCAGCAGGAACCAGGTGGACAAGATGAACGTAATCAGCCACCGAGCCATTTAGACAGATTAAAAGAGTAAAGGATCATGCTAACCATCAGCACCAAGACCATGATAGATATGTTAACTATAATTTGCAATGAAATCAGAATGTTGGACCCAGAATTCAAGGCGAGACAGGTAGTGGGAAAGTTCAAAGCATTTATTTAAATAAACAGGAACGCTGGGCTGCTCATCAGCTGTGGGGCGGATCTCTGCAGGGATAGGAAATACAGGTCAGTGACTGGATTGTTGGGCTGATCACAACTAGGAGCAAAGTCACTGACCTGATTCAAAGTTCAGGGGGGGTCCAAAAAGGATGGTTGGTTGTTTGGGTCCAGATGTAATAATAATCTCATAAAGCCATAAATCTTTATTTTTGAATAAAGGTTGATTTCAACCTTTTTTTCTGGTAGTTGATAGTGATTTTAATATTTTGCCAGAATGGGTATTTTGTTTATTGTTTTGACCGTAGAGACCCTGATAAAACCTGCTTTCCTATATTTTAAGTATTGTTAAAACTCAATGTTGGTAAAATGAGTCATCTTAATACTGAGCTTGGTCCAATTGTTTCAATAACATTCAAGCCTGTTCAGCAGTGGGAGTCCATCATTCGACACTTTGTCCACTAACTGAAAACAGCTGTAGTATTTTTAGAGTTGGTAATGATTTCATCAGTCAGACCATCTAATATTTACATGCACAGACGTTTAGTTTCATACCCTTATCTTAAGGCAACACCGTATAAGGTTTTAGGGAAGGAACTGACTGTGGTTTTAAACATCTTCATTCTGTCTGCACGGTAAAAAAACATTGGAGCTTCTTCAAACCTTTGCATTGCTTAGCAGCAGCAGAAAAGCAATATTAACACCATATCAAGTTATTTATTGCAATTAGATCAAAAAAGTGAACCTGTCACCAATTAAATCTGCTGCCTCAGCTTTTAATATGGCCATTCTTTTGTTTGTTATTCTTTTTTTTACCCAGGTGGGAAGATGTCTTACAGGAAGTCAGGCTGCAGACTACTTCCTACTGATCTTTAGCCACCCAGGAGACCAAGGATGGTTGCAACATCTTCTACTTCTGCATATCTAACTCCTAAAACTCTGAGATACGGTTCGAAAACTCTCATACAAAATACCCTTCTTTTATTTTTCTACAAGGGCTACTGAACAAATGTTGGATGCAGGATCTGTTCTCATTGTTCCCTCTTTATCT
>NW_015151316.1:347113-352328 GCF_000732505.1 Cyprinodon variegatus | reverse complement strand
CATTCTGTGTCTATTTGTCCTCATTTAGGGACAGTGAATCGGGGACCAGATGGGAGTAGTTCTGACTCCGCCCATAGAGGGGTCAGAGGGGAATCTGTTGGGCCCTTTTTAACATCTGGGCATTGTAGATGTCCTGGACATCAAAACATTCTCCTAAAAGAGCTATCAGTGTTTAGATTTCACATCTGCTGGTGAGGTTTTGTGCACAGAGCATCAGAGATAATATTGACATTTTATACTAATAAACGTGTAAATAAATGAGGAATTCTTTGCTGTACTTTCATAAGGAGAATGTTGTCAATCTTTGCATTTAATGTTTGTAACCTATTGCCCAACATTTTCATTCTGTAGCCTTTAAAAGCTTCAAAATCAATAAAAATCTGTGCTAAATTTGCAAGTAGAACACAGCTTGGTATAACAAAAACTAAAATGAACACTAAGAAACATAAAAATAACTAAAATACAATTGTTCAAATTTATATCTAAAATCTCTCAAACATTAAATACATTCAAATAATTCCTTTATACAAACATCTCAGAGTTTATACAGAGTAAACAAGTCATGCTATGTAGATGCTTGCATGTTAGCATCTCTCCTAAGCTTTACAGGATCAACATTCCCACAGGGCTGAGTTTTTAGTTCTCTGAACAGCAGATAGTAGTCACTCTGTGTTCAGGCAAAATTTAGTTTATTTTAAAAAATTTGCTACACCCCGCTAAAAAATGCAACCTTGAAGTTTGTAGAGAAATAAACTAAATTTGAGCTGTTTCTTTTACCCCTCGTAAATTAGCTCAATATTATGCTTTTAATGCATTAATTGCACCTACTTCAAGAACAACAATAACTGATTTCAGTTACACCACTATTGATAAATCCATTTTATATGAACTTTCCTGACATTTACTGTTTGCTACGAAAAATTAGTTTACATCACAAAACCCAGTAAATGGAGCCTAGGCGGAAATTCAACTGAAGAAACTCATTGTTCCATCTGCGACACAGCCAATCACCTTTGAACTATGCCTCCATGAAAGCCAATCGGCATCCAAAGTTCATCTTAAAAGGCCTCCGATCTGCACCTGTCTGCTCCTGTGTTAAGGCGGCGGATGCGCTCTGATTTCATTCAGATGACACCGTTTCAACCCCCCTCCATCCCCTCCTCCACAATCGTAGCTAAACCTTCATTAGAGCGTCATTCCTCCCGAACTCTTACTGCATTCATCGTCTCATCTTAACCGGTCCGGCAGAAGACCGCCATGTTGAGCCTGGTTCTACCAGAGGTTTCTTCCCAACGGGGAGTTTTTCCTCTCCACTGTCGCTTAATGCTTGCTGATCATGGACAAGTTCTTTCAACCTGTTTTATCCAACTGGACTTCCATCTTCCAGGTCCCTGAGTGAAGCTCTAGTATCAGCTCACTCAGTCCACTGGATCTCCCCATAAAGCTCAGCAGACCGTCTCTCCAACCAGCAGTCTACAGACTGACCAACTCCATCTATCTCCACTCCACCATCAGTTTAAGGACTGGGGGGTTGGTGGGTGTTTGGGGGGGGTGCAGACCTATTCTTTGCTCCTGTTCATGCATATCTATCAAAAGGAAGTACAACGTTTCCTGCCGAGGTCTGAGCGCCAAGGACAAAGTAATTGTATCAATAAAATTTTCGTAATTGTCTTTTCTCTTCCTGTGAGTTTTTCAGATTGAAAAACATTTATATAACTATTGATGCTGAGCTACTGCTGTAAAGTAAAAGTTCAATACAGAGGAGGTTATTCGTTGTTGATGGTAGAGCTCGCAGCTATCTGAAGTTTAGAGTAGGTGACATCATCTCTACGGCCACAGGGGGCGCTGTTTGAGGAGCCGGTATCATCCAACAAATGCACTTCAGAGTAATCTACCTCATCAACCTCCACCTGGAAAAAACAGGGAAAAAGCCTTTAGTTTATACAGTTAAATATTTTTATTAGTATCTCAAAAGTGATGTAACAGGCTATGAGAAAGGTTCAAAAAGTAATTTGCAGAAGAGATTTCAACAAAGGCTAAATAATTATAATTTGAAAGGATATGAAATATTTGTAAAACCAACATTCAGAACTAGAGTAGCAATGTGTTTCTGTGTATGGAGTCATTTATCCAACAGTCTGGATAAAGATATTTAAAAAGCTAAATCTTTTTACAACATGTGAGCGACACGATGTTAAGAAAATATAACACAATGCGAAGGTTTATTTTGTGCTGGATGTAAATTCCTAGTAATGAAAAAAAAGTAAAACCTTTAAATATGTTCACATAGTCGTTTATAAATCGGGTGGTTGCTGGACTGCAGCTGACACTTTCAGTATTTATTATGTTAATATTATTGGTTTAACTATTTTTGTTCAGGGGCAGATCATTTTCCTCAGTCTCATTTTCAATTGTATTGTTTGGTTTTTATTTATTGAAATTAATGGAATAGTCAATGTAAAAATAATAATACATTTTCCTACAAGCAGAATTTTAAATAATAGAGTACCTAATTATTTACTGAAGGTTTGAAATTAGATTTTCAGTTCAAGTTATTACCAGCCATAAATGAAGACTGGGATCTAATAAATACAAAAATGAAAATAAAAATTGGTTACATTTGTAATTGTTTGTACTATTAGGGAAGAACATATATCCCATGAAGATATAGATAATCTTCTTTTGAGCAAATAACATATATTACTTTGTTAAAGATGTGGCAATTGAAATAGTTGCTAGCTAGAAATGGATTTATAGACTGTGGAAACAGTTTGTCAATCTGTATTTAATTCACTTGGTTTGGGGTTATTGGGGCCATTGTAGCCACAGGGGAGGCACTGATATGATGAAAAGAGAGTCTGTTTATGTGAACATAATTTATTTTGACTGTCAGCAAATCTGGCCTAAGAACAGTGAGCAATAGCTTTGACATAAAACAGACATAAGTATAAAAGCACTCAAAGGCCAGACCTCCAGCAAGCAGTGAATTTTGCCCCATATACATATTTACACCTATAGCTAAAACTTTGCTTGATCTGGATCATTAAAATGTTTTTTATTATTTGTTCCTCAGCAGGTGGTGAAACTTTGGTAACAATTTCCTTAAAATCCTTTCATAGGTTTCTAAATAAGGCCCATCGTGTGCCTGCAGCCTCTGGTGTTTGTTCTGCTCTCACCTTCTTTATTCAGTCTGTGCTTTCCTGTTTCAGCAGATCCAGACCTAGGCTGTGTTTCTGACTTTAGTATAAAACATCTGAGCTTTGTTGTGTCTGATGCTGAAGCTGTTAATAGTCACTGCTGCCACCCTCTGGTTTAAGGGGGTACTGCTTGTTACGTAAAATAATCTTAAGGAATCTTTTTAAAACCATCCTACATTTGGATTATGATGTGAATCATCACCTACATTGATTTATTTGTTCCTTTTAGTGGGGTGCACATTTGGTAATAACTTTTCTATTTATTCTGTACACAGTGGGAAAGACGGAAAAACAAACAAATAAAGACAGAAACTTGACAAGAAAATTGCAAGCTTATCTTTGGTCTCTAAATATAAGTTTATTTTGGAGAATAAGTTTATGTTGGAGTTTAAGTTTTAATTGATGCTTTCTCTTCTGTGTGTTAAAATGGCCCCAATACCAATTATGTTGGTTTGCTGTTTTTTATGAATAAATAATATTTTCTACATGGTTAAAAAAAATCTGATGTAAGAAATTAGTAACTTTATCATAAAATTGTGTGTTTCAGCACCATGTTTATATACTTTAATTATATAGAAATCTTTATACATTTTAAATCACCAGCAGTATTGTCTGCTAGTCTTATCCACATATAATCAATGCAGAAGTGTCATTTTTCTCCTAAAATATAACGCTCCTTGTTTCAATTATTTTATGATCTTAGACCTCAGAGCTAAATGCATTAATTTTGCCATTTAATCGTTAACTCAGACTGAATGGACAAACTGAGCAGGGAATCACAACTTTGTTCAGTCAGAGTGCATATTCTCAACATAATACCATGGCGGTCCAGAATCTCACTTACTTTGTTCTGAGGGCTGCTGGCGAGGCTGTATATGTCGTTGCTTTCAGCTGAGTTTGGGTTGCAGGGTTTGGCGTAAACATAAACTGAAGCTATTTCCTCAGGAGGTGGTTTGTTTTCTCTGTCCTGGTCTCTGATCTCCTCATAAACTCTGTCGACCTGCAGAAGGAGGAGTTGATGCTGAATCACTGATTGGTTAGAGCTAACAGGTGTTTGATAGAGATGCTTTTACAGTGACTCAGACTCACCATTGCAGTATCAGCAAATTCTGTTTTCACTGGAGAAACGGGAAAAGAAGAAGATTGATTCAAAGCAACATTTTTTTGAAATTACAAACATTTTAGGATCCAGTTTTTCACACCTGTAGACTAAATTGCTAATAATTTCTGCAGATAAAAATGCAGATTTGATGAGAGGTTTCTGTGAAAACTCCTCATCACAGAGATTCTACCTAATTATAGAATCATACTTTGGGTCATTTAGATTCATGACTTGATCTAAACAGCTTTTCTGTAGCTTTGTGTTTTTTAGGATGTTTTCCCTGCTGCACAATGAACCTCTGAAAGATTTCCCCACAAGACGATCCTGCAAACTTTTATATCAGTAGAAAGCAATGTTTATCTGCAATACAGAAAGTTTCATTTAGCTTTCATCTGTCTGGAGCAACTTTTCCCACATTAGCCGTGTCTCATTCATGTATTGTTACACAGTGCAAAGAGAATTAACCATGACTTAATTTCCTTTCCGACATATTTGTTGCTCGTATGACCAATAGCTGTCCAGTCAATAGGTACTAAGAGCACAGCTACAAGCTGTAAATTTCCATTCTGTTGGTGAATTATTCACAAAAACTGGAATTCTGGTTTAATTCTGCTTGTGGCAGGCTGTTTTGTAAGAGTTATGGAGACAAAGCAGAGTCTTTCTTGTGACTCACCTTTCTGTGGACCAAAGCTTCTTTTCTTGAGAAAAATCAGCAGAGCTGCAGCTAGTATGATGATCAGGATGGAAAGAACCAGACCCACATAGAGCAGACGATCTGCAGAAATGTTAAAAGTTCAGTTTTACTCTGAGAAACATTTTAATTTACAACCTGAGTTCACATTGTTAAAAGCTATATATCCACTATATCACAGAGGATGAACTGTTTGTGTATTTTGTTATATATAGTATATATATT
>NW_015151316.1:343606-346693 GCF_000732505.1 Cyprinodon variegatus | reverse complement strand
GACTTTAGCCTCTTCCATCAGTCCCCTGGTTGTGTGAGCTTATTAAGGAGGAACTGGACCGTACAATGTCGACTGAGATGGACTAAAAATTTAATGGGAACTTAACAACACTACAGTTAGGAGGACCACCGATGCTAAAGCTTGATGCTACAAGGACAGGCTGGCGTGGCCCTTTTCATACCTGGTACCCATCTCTAATTTCCAGGTGTTTGAGGTTTTTTTTTTCTTCTGTTTCTATTTTTCAGTATTTTCTTGATTTATTAGGTTCTATCAGGTTTTGACTTAATATTCAATTTGTTTGTTTTTTCTTTTCTGTGCTCTGTTCTTTGAGCATATGAATTTATTTCTCAGCTATATATTTATGATTTCCTTTTTTTAGCAGTTTCTGTAGATCACAGTTCAGCTCCACTCATATTTTTTAGGGGGTGTTAGGAATCCAGTCTGTGTGGGTTGTGTTTTCCCTCCACCACCAGGTGGCGCCCTGAGAGAGGTGGCCTCCCTCACTCCTGTGGCTGGTTGGCTCATTACTGAGGACTTTTTAAGCAGTGGACTGTCACTACTTTGATGCCAGAGTGTTTGCCATTTTTGGGTACTCTAGCCAAGCTGAGTTTAGCTGAGTTCCAACTGAGTCTTTGCTTAACTGAGCCTAACTTTGTTTTTGTCTTTGGCTTTTCGGCAGGAAGCCATCCTGCACGCTGGATGTTTGGCCTTCTCCCCCTGGAAGGATTGTTTTGTGTTTCACACGTAGCAGGGGTTTCACCTCCATACGTCTCGTTCAAGTTCTCTCGGAATTCCAAGTGGCAGTCCCCTCTATTGCTCCTCCTGGTCCAACGAATGTCTACCTGTCCACTCTCCAATGAGTCCCCTCTTCTCTGGATCAACCCACACTGATTGGATTTCAAAGTGAGAGTAGAACCCACCCAGACGTGAGTCCCTCACTAGCAATAACCTCAAGACTCCTACGGTCCCTGAACTAATCTTTGTGATATCCTCTCCAGACTTTCTAGTTCCTGTTCACCAGTTCCAGATCCAACCCCCTCTACCCCTACCTCAATAAACCTGTTTAACCTTTTGCCTTGCTCTCTGAGTGGTTCTCTGCATTTTGGGTCATACCTCTTAAATAAATCATGACAGGGGGAGTGTTGGCCTAGCATTAAGAGCAGTGCGCTTGTGCTCTGAGACAGTTGCTAGTACCCGGTTCGTTCAATACAGCCTCCACTCTGGGTCCCTAAGCAAGATTGTTAACCCCACACTGCTCCCCGTGCGCCACGCAATGGCAGCCCACTGCTCCCAAAGGGGAGGGGTTAAATGCAGAGGTAAATTTTTCCAATGTGAGATCATTAAACTTCACTTGTTATTATTAATTTCAAACTAGACAAACAAAAAATGGGGATTTTAAAATAATGTTTTTATCATCTCTGTCTTTTATCTAAAGTGAAATCTTTTAACCTCTTTGAGCAGATTTTACACTCTTATTTCTATCTGTCTGGATTACTGTAATGCACTTTATTCAGGCTTTAGCCAACAATCTCTCTCCAGTCTGCAGTTAGTTCAAAAGAGCAGCTTCTCATCTTTTAAGAAGATCAGAAAACATCAACACATTACACCAATTCTCATGTCTCTCCATTGGCTCCCTGTTCATTTTAGAATTAATTTTAAGATTTTATTGTTTGTGTTTAGAGCCAACATCCCCAAAGTCGGTCCTGGAGGGCTGCTTTCCTGCAGGTTTTTGATGTTTCTCTGCTTTAGCACAGCTGATTCTAATGATTGCAGTTCAGCAAAAGTCTGTCAATCAGCTATCAATGTAAACCAGCTGTGATTGAGCCGGGAAACCTATAAAACCTGCAGGACAGTTTGGGGATGCCTGGTTTAGAGCATTGAATGGGATGGCTCTTCATTACTGACATGCTCCAGATTCACTCTCCTTAAAATGGTATAACATTCAGAGAAGATTTTAAAGGAAGGAAGAAAAGCTAAATTTTTCTTTAATTTCATATCTGTGATGATTCTCAGTCATCCAGGTCATGGTCAAGCTTGAAAGTTCAGTTTAAGCAACTGGAAGTTTTCTAGAAAACTTTTTTTCTCTCACCCAAGAGGCTTCTTCTTTTCTAACTAGAGGGGGGGAGCATTTAGATTAAGATACTGTAGGAGGAGCAAAGAATTAGGGGAAAATAAAAACTAAAAGTGGATTTGATCCCTCCTACTGGATTGACCAAGGAGGCAGGGCTAAAGTAATCCAGATTGGTCCGGTACTGCTTGATCAACTCTGACAAACTCTTCCAGCTGTGCTTGTGCAGAATGCATATTTAACTGCGCTTAGCTAAGAGTCTGCGCTTTACGTTCCACAATGATGGTTCACTCTCAGCAGTATGGCTCTTCCTGCCCTCAATACTTAATAAACTATGTGGCTGATCATCCTCTGCTAAGCATAAAAAATCCTTTTCTCTAACAATCAAGATTTTATTTTATCCCGCTCATAAGCGGTGATGCAAAACCTTCTTTAATTTCTAACAAAAAGAATCCCTAAATTATATCCAAAGTAAATATCTCATTGCAAGCTGTTTGTTTTTGAATAAAGACCAAGATAAAAAGAAAAATATATCTTTTAACATTTCTCTTTCATAGTTCATGTTTCTATCTATTTCAGTATTTCACAATTGGATAGTTGTGGCATTATAAGGCAATTATGTAGGTTCACTGTGTATATTTTTTATAAAACCCTTATGAATTTAAATCTACTTTGACCCATGAGCAGCGGTAACCAAGAGGAAAATAAAGCCAAAATTGCCAAAGTACAAAGAAGAATGTTTTTGTTCTTTTTGGAGTAATAAAGATTTTACTGATCTGTGTATAATTTATAATTTATAGTAGATCAGGAAATGTTTTATCTTTGGGATGGAAACCTTATATGTCCAAAATCCTTTATTGGACATTTTGGCAGCTTGTTTGTCCAAATTTCTGTTTTTTGTCCAATGTGATGATTTGCAGGACTTTTTGCATTTGCTGTTAAATCATGTATTTTAACGCTGTTTTCACCCCCATCCACAGTATGTGTTGCTCTCATCTTGTCACTTAGTATATTTTTGC
>NW_015151316.1:339037-340906 GCF_000732505.1 Cyprinodon variegatus | reverse complement strand
ACTTAGTATATTTTTGCCGATCAGTTCCCATTTATTAGCTGTTTCTTTCTTTCAGCTTAATGTTTCATTTTACTGTTTCCACCCCTGATTCTGCCCGTTGCCGTCTGTCCTCCATGTCCTGCTCTTCTTTAATAACTCCTCTAAGTCCTCATTTATTTTAGTTACTAAAGAGCTCTGTTTTTCATTTAAAAAATGTTATTATTAAACTCATGATAAGGTTCAAAGTTGCTATTAAATTGTGTGACTTGATGTCTTTGGCAAAACATATATTTCTACTTAAAAACTATTAAGTTAACAAAGACTTAACTATGATTAAAATAAGCAAAAGTTTATCTCTATGAACTTTTCGTTAAAATCTTTTTTCATTACCTGGTGTCAGAGTCAAAAAGCCTTAAATTAAACCCATTTATAATATTACAGAACCTTCATAGCTGCATGTTAATGTCTGGCTGTTGCCTTAAACAGTGTAACACTCTGGCCTCTAACAGCATCATAAAATAATCAAACACATTCCTATAAATGACCAACATCATAAANATATCTGTGATGATTCTCAGTCATCCAGGTCATGGTCAAGCTTGAAAAAGTTCAGTTTAGGCAACTGGAAGTTTTCTAGAAGACTTTTCTTCTCTCACCCAAGAGGCTTCTTCTGTTCTAACTAGAGGTGGGAGCACTGAGACTAAGATTCTGTAGGAGGAGCAAAGAATTAGGGAAATAAAACAACTAAAAATGGCTTTGATCCCTCCTACTGGATTGACCAAGGAGGCAGTGTTACATCAACAATGACAATGGTGAAATTATTTAATTGACGCACCTTTTTATCATAACGAGTTAAACATGGATCTTCGATGAAGTAAACATGAAGACTTATCGGTGTGAGTTTTCGTTGACCCGACTAGAATAAATAAAAATGTTAGCAGGTTGTCTGTCAGACATTTAAAATGCATCATTTTGCTGTAATCTGCTAAGCAGTATCAGCCGTGCTGCTGCGTACAGGTTGCTGTTTGGGTCTAATTCTGCATGACCACAGATGGCAGCAGTGGGGGGAGGGGGTAAAAGTAATCCAGATTGGTCCGATACTGCTTGCTAAACTCTGACAAACTCTGCTCTTCCAGCTGTGCTTGTGCAGAACGCATCTTTAACCGCACTTACCTCAGAGTCTGCGCTTTACGTTCCACAATGATGGTTCACTCTCAGCAGAATGGCTCTTCCTGCCCTCGATACTTAATAAACTATGTGGCTGATCATCCTCTATCAAGATTTTATTTTATCCCGCTCATAAGCGGTGATGCAAAACCTTCTTTAATTTCTACCAAAAAGAATCCCTAAATTATATCCAAAGCAAATATTTCATTGCAAGCTGTTTGTTTTTGAATGAAGACCAAGATAAAAACAAAAATAGATATTTTAATATTTCTCTTTCATAGTTCATGTTTCTATCTATTTCAGTATTTCAAAATTTTAGTTAACATATTCTTGAAATGTAGCTCTGGATTGTTGTGGGATTATAAGGCAATTATGTAGGTTCACTGATATATATTTTTTTTTTGTAAAACCCTTATGAATTTAAATCTACTTTGACCCATGAGCAGCGGTAACCAAGGGGCAAATAAAGCCAAAATTGCCAAAGTACAAAGAAGAATGTTTTTGTTCATTTTGGAGTAATAAAGAGTATATTTGCCGATCTGTGTATAATTTATAATTTATAGTAGATCAGGAAATGTTTTGTCTTTGGGATGGAAACCTTATATGTCTAAAACAATTCCTTTATTGGACATTTTGGCAGCTTGTCTGTCTAATTGCTGTTTTGTCCAATGTGATGATTTGAACTAAAGCTTTCTTTCTTTGCATATTTGTTTACTAGTCTTA
>NW_015151316.1:331480-333710 GCF_000732505.1 Cyprinodon variegatus | reverse complement strand
GAGCAGAAAAAATACAGAGAGCTAAAATAATGTACCCACTGAGGAAGAGGGAGCAGATCAAAGTATAACAGACCTTCATCCTGAGCTGCTGATGGTTTCTAACTCTGCTTCTCTTCCTGCTTCACTGATAAACCAGGAACTTCTCTGAAGGATGGAGTTCCTCCTCTGACCACTAGAGGTCAGGCTCCTCCTGCTTTGGCAACAGACTTGATTTCTTCAAGCAACAGATGAGCTTTAATAAAAAGTTCTTCTGTGCAGATTTATCATTTAAATAGATGCTGATGTTTTCATCAGGAGCTTAAATCTGCTGATTAATAGAATCAGCTGTTCTATCGACACAGAGAACATCAGACTGACCTTTAAAAAACAGTATATTAGAGGAGTAATGAACAGCCTTCCTCTAATTACCATAATGACGTCACAGCATCCGTTACAGGAAAGGAAACTATGTTGAAGCTGCGAGTTTCATTAAAGCGCATTTAGTCTACACCAATCAGGAAATCAGAACAGATGCTGAACATTTTAAACCAAAGTTTAACTTGTTGTATCATAAAATATTTGACTAGAGTTTATTCTTTAGGGCTGGATGGTTTCACAGAAAAGTTGCTGGAAATTCAATGTTTTTTTTGTTAGTTTTTTTTTATATAAAAATATGTCCCTTAAATTCTAAATGAACTTCCTTTTAAATTATGAAATTTATAAATTTACATTGACTGGTGGCCTGTCCAGGGTATACTCCACCTCTCGCCCACAGACAGATGGAAATAGGCACCAACACCCCTCCTGACCCTGCTTATTGGGATAAGCATGGTGGAAAATGGATGGATGAATAATTCTTCTCAAGGGTGTAACTTCAAAATAAAAGTTGGTGGGGACGCTCTACGGGTGGGAGCTGATGGACCTACAACTAATCAACCTGAACAACTTCAATGGGGTTTATATTTTCCAGATATGAGCTCAAAAATATATTTATTGAATGCTTTCCTATTGTTTAGAACACAAAAGTACCACAATACACTGATATTTATAGTTATAGACAGATGCCGGTCTTTAGTGCATTATTTATAAAGGGCTCAAAAATATTAATTTATAAAAATCACCAGCTGTCCTTAATTGTGTCTCTGTTCTGCTTAAAAACAGATTTATGAACCTGTCTACCAATATAATGATGCCTGAAAAAATCCTTTTCAGGATCTCTAGAAGCTCTGGAGTCTGATTCTCTGTTCAATATGAAAACAACAGATATTAATATCTCAGAGTTACTTTTAATCTGTAACTCTGAGTAATGGTCCTCTGAGAAGCCCAGCTTTTTTAAACTTATAGAAATATAAAATCTGCTGCAATTTTTAGCTGAAAAAGCTCCTTATGTGTAACTAACTGATTTTTTCGGTGGCATCTCTAATTATTTTAACCAACCAGTCTCCTAACTTTTACTGAAACATCAAGTAGCTGCTGGTTAATATTCACTGAGTGCTGCTGTGTCTCTCCTCCTCCTCGTAGCGACTCTGTACGCAGTGAATAGTGACCCCAAATAATATTATGTCCCAAAGCAACACATCTCATGATATTTCACCGAGAGGTTGGACTGGAGAGCAGCTGGAGAGCGAGGAAAAAACACGGACTGAAAACACTCTGAACACAGACAGCTGCACCCAACCTCTGTTACTGAGGACATAAGTGGAAAGGGGGAAAAATGCAGATTATTGGTGGGGACTGTCCCCTCCATGCCCAAAGTTGGTGGGGACATGTCCACACCAGTCCTTCACAAAGTTACACCAGTGATTCTTCTATAGTAAAAATGAATTATTAAAAGGCAACTTGCTGCTCTTCATTTGCAAGATTTTTATCTTGGAAAATAAATAAATTTCTCTATGTATTCTTTTTTTTTTTTACTTTTTTTTTTTTTACCATAAATAGGGACTGAACTATTTTGAAAAAAATATTTATTAAAACGTAACTTAAGAGCTCCAAAACAAAATGAAACTGGTAAAATTGAAACCATTTATGGTGAATTTTATTTAAATATGTCTGAGTTTAATGTAAATCCCTTTATTGTCCATCAATGGGGGAATTATCTCTGCATTTAACCCATCCCCTTAGGGAGCAGTGGGCTGCCTGAGGTGATAATTATAAGCAATATGATTTTCTTCTTTCAAAAATAAAAATGACATAAACTTAAAAGATCAGAAATTGAAATATGTGTTACCTTAATATATTTTGTAAATGAAGT
>NW_015151316.1:327911-330248 GCF_000732505.1 Cyprinodon variegatus | reverse complement strand
CCCCCCTCCTCACCCACGCTCTCTCCATTCATCTCCTGGTCGCCATCTTTACTCACTGCAGCAGCAACGTCCTCCTCTGCCTCTTCAGTTCTTTAAGAACGTGTTTATTTTGGGAAGTTTTTTCCTTTCTTCCAGCAGCTCTTCTTTCCTTTTCTGGAATCAGCTTAAGGGCCTCTCTTTGGAATCCATTGTTGCTAACACATTGTACGTAACGGTTATGGTTTAATCTACGCTCTGGATTACCCATAATTCCAAGTCGTATTGTAAAAAATAAAATACCTAAATAAATTGTTCTTTTAGGATCTTTATTGTAACATTATCTGGGTGGGCCCCATATGAAGTACAACACCCCATTTTAAGATCTTTATTGTGGTTTGAAACATATTATATGAGTGTATTTTTTACCAACCGTCTAATGAACTATAGACAGTTAACATAATAATTAAAAGCACCACTGTCAGCTTTGCTATTTGTGTCATGTTTAAACAGCTCACCATCATGTTGAAATCTGCCATGTGTTGTGGTATAAATACGGTCCGGTCTTTTAATATAGTATCAGGTGGGTTTAAGAGGAATTTTTGCACCATTACATCTGCAGAGACGTCCTAGTCTGCAATTGCATTGGGGACCCACCAGGTGTCAGTGACGGGACCCCTAAGCAACTGCAGTCTGTGCTTACCAATAGTTACTCTATTGCTTTACTGTACTTAACAATATGGTGTGTAATAATTACAGAGATTTACTGGCATAAATGGTATATATAAACTACATGTTATTTATTATCAACTATGAATTGAAAGTATTAGTCTTTGTGTTTGCCTTTCCTTGGAAATTGCAATTTATAATTACTCCGTTTGCATTTGTGGAGGCAGACATGTTCCCTATACATACTTAGCAATACGCAGAGAATACAGAATGTATGAATGGTTCACTGAGGATCAGAGGAGCGTGCGGCCGGAGTGAGCGGTGGAGTGGGATAAGAGTAGCAGCAGCTGGTCCGTGTCTGTGCTGGAGGTAGGATAAGAAAATTTCTTTCCAGGGCTAAATTAAAACAGCTTGATGCTGCGATCTAATGTAAATGAATCTAATCATCGCTTGACAAGACAGTAAACTAACGTTGCGGAAGCCATTTTGAAAGATGGCGGCTTCCATATTATTGGAGGGGAGAGACAGTTTGGGTGGTCGATTCATGCTTCTGCAATCTGACCATTGGATTTTGATGAAAATAACACATTATTGCCTTAAATACCTTTTCCTTGTATCTCTTCTTAACCTGATTATTTATTTCATTGTCATTTTTCTAACAACATAGGATTATAAATATCAGTATTTTCCACTCCTGGTTCATTACTTCTATACACATTGATAAGATGAAGAACAGCTGCAACAAACGAGGGAAAATCCAGAGTGTGAAGAGAATCTGTCCATTTGGAGCCCAGTTAGTCAGAAAAGATGAAAACGAGGAGACTGGGAGACGCTGCAGATGAAGGATCTGATTATAAAATACAGACATTCCTCATCTATTCCTACTTAATTAGATTTTAAATATAGACATTTAGTCTGTTCCAAACTTTATTTATATCTATTGTTATTCGCCCCTTTAATGCTATGGATCCAGAGCCTTTAAAGTATTCAGCTGCATATTCAGCACTGCTGTTCACTTCAATTTACCACATCCTGTCTGAAATTTTTATTTAGAACAAAACTGGACCAAGTTGGTATTTTTCATGTTCTCTCTACCAACACAGAGAACAAAAAAGAAAATAAAAACCTTTTACACATCTTTTTTTTTTATTTGTTAAAAAAGTTATTTTATATGATTTAAGGCAAACTATTTTCATTTTTGTTTTGCACACAAGTACACTGCAGGATCTGTACTTTTTTACCTTTACTTAAGTAAAGGAGTTCAATACTTTTAGTTTGTTTTTCAGTCTTTTGCTTACCAGTGTGTCAGGACTTTAACTTCAGTAAATAATGTGAGTACCGCTGACGCCTCTAAAGCTACTGCACTGAGGTAATGATGGAATAAAGAGCAGAATCATCTTCGCTGTGGTTTGCAGAGCTCACTGCTACCTTAAGCTCAGAGTAGGTCACATTATCTGCCTGACCACAGGGGGCGCTGCTGGGTGAACTAGTAGCATCATTCATCAGTTTCAGCTCAGAGTACTCTACTGCATCATCTTTAGCCTGCAAGGAAACAAGGAGAAACCTTTCAGACGGCATGTTTATATGACAAAGAGGGAAATAGTGATTAGATTAAAGGAGAAGTTCGGTTTTTAACACTTTTAGCCCATTTTCTGTAGTGTCCAGGATGAAATCGAATGATCGACACCAAAA
>NW_015151316.1:323438-325489 GCF_000732505.1 Cyprinodon variegatus | reverse complement strand
CACTGCTGTTTATGTGCCTCCCAGCGCTAATACAAAAGAAGCCATGAAGACTCTATACCAGGCTATCTCTAAAGCTCCAATCTGCACACAGAGGGTGTTTTCTTCATTGCTGGGGATTTTAACCAGGCTAACTCCTTTCTACCAACATGTGGACTTTGCAACTCGGGGTGAAAACATTTAAACCTGGTATACTATAACATCAAAGATGCATTCAGAACAGCCCCCCGGCCCCACCTTGGTTCATCAGATCACCTATCTGCTTATCCCTGCATATAAGCCCCAGCTGATCAGGGCTAAACCGACAGTTAAAGAGATCAGAGTGTGGTCTGAGGGCGCCATGGAGACACTGCAAGACTGTTGCTCTGACTGGAACATCTTCAAGGCTGCAGCAACATATGACAACTTATTAAATATTGATGAGTATGCCATGACTGTGTCAGCCTACATCAACAAATGCATTGAGGACGTCAGCATCAAAAAGAGCATCACCACCCGGGCCAACCAACCACCCTGGATAAATGGAGAGGTTCAGAAACGGAACTCAGCTTTCTGGTCTAGTGATAAAGAGGCACTAAGAACAGCGCGTGCCAACTTAAATCATGCTATCAGATCAGCGCAGCAGAACCACAGCCAGAAGATCCAGGATCTTTTCCATGACAACAGAAACACCAGGAGGATGTGGAAAGGCATTCAGATGATCACAGACTACAATACACCCTCCCCCCCGGTAGATGCAGCAAACACTGACTTCCTAAATGAACTGAACAACTTCTTTGGAAGGTTTGAGGCACTAAACAGAACTAAAACTGTTCCTTACCAGGGGGAGAAGGCACTAAACCTGGACGTAGCTGAGTTGAGGAAAATTCTGAGGAGAGTCAATCCAAGGAAGGCCCCAGGGCCTGATAACATACCTGGGCGGGTGTATAAGGAGTGTGCAGATCAGCTGGCTGATGTCTTCACAGACATTTTAACACCTCGCTGGACCAATCCATAGTGCCAGCATGCTTCAAGTCTGCCTCCATTACTTCAGTCCCAAAGAAGCCTCAGCTCCCTTCACTAAATGACTAGCGGGCTGTCACACTCCCATCATGATGAAGTGCTTCCAAAGGCTGGTTAAAGAACATATCGTCTCCAGTCTGCCGCCAACATTCACTGAGGACGCCATGTCTGCTGCTCTCCACCTGAGCCTGGCACACCTGGAGGAGAAGAACACCCACGTGCAGATGCTGTTCCTGAACTTTAGTTCAGCTTTCAGCACCATCATCCCACAGCATCTGATGGGCAAACTGGAACAGCTGGGATTCAATACAAGAACCCGGACTACAGAGAGAAGGCGGAGCAGCTAGTGGACTGGTGCAATGATAACAGCCTGATCCTGAATGTGGAGAAGACGAAAGAGATCATCTTGGACTTCAGGCAGAACCGGCCTAACCACGATCCACTGGTCATCAACCGCTCAGGCCTTGCAGGGCAGCCTAAAGCCCACTGCTCTTATTAAGGCAGAAAAATAACTATGTACCAAACTAAACAATTGTTGTTCTCTACTTCAGAAAACTTTAGATTTTAAAATGGAAAATTTTTAGATTTTTTTTTACGATAATTTTCTATCTAAAAAGTCAATATATGATTTTTTTAAGTGTTAAAGGCTGTTTAAAGTAACATATTATAATTCAAAAGGTCTCCAGACCTTTACTGGTTGTTGATTTTCTTTATTCGGACCTTGCTGGTTTTTAATTGGTTACCCCAGCTCGAGGATCCTTCAGTCTGGAGGAACCTGATCAGCTACAGCCTGATGAGGAAGAACTGAGGATCCTCAGTTTATCAGAGTATGACAAGCTTCCTTTGTTTATACTAAACACTGAACCTGGATTATAAAATCTACAAACATAAGAGTAAAATAAGTGTTGCGCAGATCTAGTAATTAATTCAGATGTGGGTGCATGAACAGACATTTGTGTGTGCACATACACACACACATATTAGTGTGCCACTCTGCAGCACTTCTCAGCAGGTGAAAGAAATCTGGCACAATCAGCATCACAGAAGATGTA
>NW_015151316.1:320241-321858 GCF_000732505.1 Cyprinodon variegatus | reverse complement strand
GGATTTGAAGGATGAAGGACTGAGGGAAATAAACTGATAGAGATAGAATAATGTACTCACTGAGGAAGAGGATGCAGATCAAAGTATAACAGACCTTCATCCTGCTCAGATGGTTTCTAACTGCTTCTCTTCCTGCTTAACTGATGAACCAGGAACTTCTCTGAAGGATGGAGTTCCTCCTCTGACCATTAGAGGTAAGCATCTGACTTTATCCTCTGAGTTAAACTGTCGGCTGCTGCATTTGGACTGAAAATGTTCTTTGTCTCCATTAGATGATTTTTCAGCATCACAGTTTAAACGGTAACCTGATTTATTCCTCTGTTCTTCGGTTTATAGTATTTCTCATTATTTTAAAACAAGATATTTTTTTTTCCAGATTCATGGAACAGAAAATGTTTTAGAATCACGAATCAAACAGCAGCTTGGCTTTAAATATCCAATTAAATCTTTAGGGAAGGGACTGATAATTATTTATCACATGATTGTTTAACAGCAGTGAAATGTAGAAATACAGAAACTGCACAATGGAACAGACCTGATATTTAAGTAAAACTTTATGTAACTTTTTGTCTTATGCCTTTCTCACCACACAAGAAGCAGTTACTGTATTAATGAATATTTAACAGCAAAAGGCTGAACACGTCAATTTAAGAACTTCTTCTTGGCTTCAGACACCTTTCTGTCTGTGTTTCCTTGTGTTACAAGTAGTGCTGTCAAAATTATCGCGTTATTATCGCGTTAACGCGAGGCCATTTTAACGGTGATAATTTTTTAACGTGAGATTAACGCTATGTGGTTTTATGGTACAATTTTCCCCCAGTCTATGCATTTTCCATAGGCTTCGAGAGCGGAGCTCCTCAAAGGAAAAAGACGCCCATACACTGGGTGGCGCTAGTGCCTTTTCTTTAAGCCCCACCACCAACAAACAAGTTGAGTGTCTGGTGCCTAGTAGCAGCCCGAAATACGCTGGGAAAACAGATTACTGAGGTGAAATGGAATCTGCTACGGCACTCTTGAATGGTAAATTTTATTTTAAAGTTTCAAATAATGGATCTGTTGATAAGACAAAAGTCATCTGTAGCTATTGCCAGTGTGAATTAAGTTATCGTAACTCGCACCTCGAGTTTGAAGTATCACCTAATGGCTAAACATCCAGCGGGAGATTCACTCCAGCCTCCTCAACGACAACGAACACTGGATGCTTTTAGATCCAGGCAAATGGACGACGCCACAAAAAACAACTGACTGCAGCTATTGCTAAGTGGTTGGCAACCTCGTGTAGGCCAATTAGTATCATTGAGGACGAGGGACTAACGGAGATTATTCGTATCGCCTCCAAAGACAACACCTACGAAGCTCCTTCCCGAGCAACCGTAACGGCCCATATTGATAAGTTATACAAAGCTGAAAGGGCAGAGGTAAAGGATGCACTAGACGAAACGGAAACAGTCTCGCTAACAGGGGACTACTGGACATCTATCAGTAATGACAATTACCTGGGTGTCACCGCCCATTACTTCACCCCTCAGTGGGAGCTTCGGTCCCACGCTCTGACTGTGATGAAGACCGATGAAAGGCACTTCGCGGATAATGTTGTGGAACACTTTATGGCAGTAG
>NW_015151316.1:309827-320231 GCF_000732505.1 Cyprinodon variegatus | reverse complement strand
AAATTTCTAAAAAAGGCTCTAATCTAGTCAATCAGGCAACAATAAAAAAATAATCCTTATGCGGCCCTGGATTTTTTTTTGTTTTTTTTTTTTTTAACAGTGTCCTTTTTGGCGATGTGGCAATAAGAATAATTGTCTTGATGCCAAAAAGAGCCCAACAGATATTACTTTCAGAAGTGGAGCAGTATGGCTATCACCATCGTGTTCCACTGGTTTTATGCATATAAGTAGCTTAATTATAGTTATGCAGGGAGAAAAAACAGCAAAAAAAGGAGAAAAGATGAAAGAAAGAGGAGATAAAAAGGAGATAAGGATAAAACATTTTCAGTCTGCTTCATCACCTGCAAAGCGATGTGAAAAGAACAGCACAACCAACAGACATGGTACGACACATACAATAAAGTAACACCTAGATACTATGGCTGAAGTAGTGTTATTTAATCTGACATGTATACTGTGGTACATAAAGATTAGAATATGGGTTTTCTGTGTGGAAGTGAATCTCTGAGTACCTGGAGCCAAGCACCTGTAGTTGTTTGTGAAAGTGCACTTGTGCATGTAGTTTATCCAAAGTAAAAATGCTCAATAGTGGTTGTGAAGAGCCGAAGAGGCACCCCCCCAGACAACTGAGTCCAGCGCCGGGAGACCCCAAACAATTTCAGTTTGGGCCCGGTATCCTGAAACTTTTAGATGTGCCTTTGGTTCAACACACCTGAATCAAGTAATTGGAGGACTCTGGAGGAACTGACTGGATACGGAGTAGGTAACTCAGTCACTTGATTCAAGTGTGCTGGAAAAAGGATAAATCTAAAAGTTTGAGAATATCGGCCCTCAGGAACTGGAACTGCCCAGCCCTGCCATACAGAATCTATGAAGGATTGTCGAGAAGAAGATAAGAGACAATATGCCAATGTTTTATTGATCTTACATTATATTCTAATTTTCTGAAAGTTAAAATTATGTTTTAAATTAATGTAAGCCATAGTAATAAAATAACCTTAGTTTTGCGAATATTTCTCTCCACCCCAGGAATCTATATTTATGAGTTTCAAACTGTGAAATAAGAGAAAAATATCCAAAAATTGTAATCTTAAAATTTTGTTAAATGTTCCTGTATGTTTCAGGAAATAATTGAGGAACTTAAATGATAAAGGATTTAGGGCAGAGAAAATTAGAGAAATAAAATAATAATACTCACTGAGGAAGAGAATGCAGATTAAAGCAAACCTTCATCCTGAACTGCTGATGGTTTCTAACTCCAAGCTTTCCTTCCTCCTTTGATAATCCTGGACCTAAGGCATGTAGTTCCTTCTCTGAACAGTAGGTGTCAGTCTCTGATTTTCTCTGCTGAGTTAAACTGTTAGCAGCAGATTTGAATCATATTGTGCAATATCAGCATCAGAGGATTTTAGATCCAAAAGGATTCGATTAAGACCTTCTCTATAGGATGCAGTTCCTCCTCAAACCACAAGAGTCCCCTCTCCCCTTTTTTACAGCAGAGTTTAATTTTCTGTAGATTTTCAATAAAAAATAAAAAATAAAGAGCGCTGCACTTGGAATCCAGAGGTTCTGAGTACAAACCTTACTTCCACAGACTGCCACTCTGGGTCCCTGAGCCAAGACCCTTAACCCCACACTGCTCCTGGGCACGCAACAATAGCAGCCCACTGCTCCCCAAGGGGATGGGTTAAATGCAGACAGTTAATTTCGTTGCTCTGTACTTGTGACAAAGTGTGATGACAATAATAGCTGGAAAAAAAAGTCAACTGCTTTCTGTGAAACAGATGAAATAAATCAACCTTCCACTCAGGGGTAAAGTGCTTGAGGAGGAGAAGCTGAAAATTGGTGAAGTAAAGGAGGAAACTCCCCAACACGGTAATTCGATGGTTGCATTCGAATTGGACAAGAAGCTGGGAACAGGAACAGCTTTAACGCAAAGTGTAAACTGTCAAAAGAAATCACTTACAGTGATTTACTGGCAGCTATGGTTTCCACAATTTTACTGTATAATTACTGTCAAACATATATATACTGTAAAAATCATTTTATGGTAAAATAGCTGCGTTTGCCACAATTTTACCATAGTAAAGAAAAGCATACTGTAAAAGACATTGAGGTATAAATATTTTGCTAACCACAACTTTAAAAGTTCAAAACAATAAGCTGTGTACTTAAAAAATGCTGTACCTGATCATCTAATAATGCTCTACCTTATCGTGATATAAATACATTGTTATTTTAAGTCTTTGTCTTATAAGTGTTGTCTGGCACACAAGTAATCCTTCAAAACAATCTGCCATCACAGTTACTACCACACTGACAGATTTTTACAGTATGAACACAGCTTGTAAATGTATAAACTTTTTAAAAATACAATTAAAGGCATCTGGCATTGTTCAGTATTGTTAAATAAACCACTGCTTACCTTTAGTTTGCCACTGCAGTATTGTCTATGTCATTAGGGTCTGGACTGGAGTGAGGTGCAGCAGAGTGTCATACAGACACCGGCTGAGTTTAAATTCAAGGCCAGATTCATTGGCCGGTTACATCAAAGCACGGCTCCGAGGCCTGTTCAGATTGGAAAACTCCATCCCTGCTTCGAAGGACGGGTCTAGTGTTTCCTTCAAACCCCTGGGGATCCCATGATTCATTGAGAGTCCAAGCAAGCTGGAAGCTCCATGCTGAGAGGAAAAAGTGAAATGGCGCCGAACAGTGGTGAGTATTGAAAGTACAGTTTAATATAATACAAGTCTGTGAATAGTTCCATCTGAAATGAATGAAAATACAGTGGAATCCGCTCATAGTGATCACGTTGGTCCAGCGCCAATTTGAACACTATAAGCGGATGATTACTTTTTCCAAATTTACTGTTATTTCACTTTTTTTTATGCATAATATCAGCTAAATGCCATTTGTGTGATTTTTTTAATGAGAAAAATTAAATGAAACGGAAAGTTTCCGCATTTATTGAATTTTATTACAGCACAATGCAAGTTTCATTACAGTATACTGTGCTATGCGCATACATAACTCTGGTAGCCTGGTGCAGCCGGTGCATTTTTTTTTAACAAGTCTGAAGTTTGAAACAAACGGTTTCATAGAACAACAGCATAGAAGATAACTGCATGTCCTGCTGAAAATTAAAGCTAGCCTACGCCTTATTGGTGTTGCGGATCTGCTGCGCCGCATGAAGAAATCACTTCATATATTTATCCATGGTTCCCTGGTTCCTGGTTGTCCAACACTGAGTTCACTGAGTTGTAAAAGGTCAAAGTTTTTGAAACCGTCATGCAGGAGACCATTCTTTAAAATGCAAACTGCATTCCTCATCTCAGCTCTGGAAGAGACAACAGTCTCCATATCTTCATCCTCCTCCCCCTCCTTGCAGCACAGAGCACTGCTACCCACACCAAAGCGCTCTTGTACCTCCGCGATGATGTCCTCATCCGTCAAGGGCTCTGACACTGGATTACTGTCATCACTTTCAATCTACTTATTATTTTTGCACATGTCTACATTCATTAAATGGCCAAAAATTAACAATATAAGCGGATTTCTTGATTACTATAAACTAATTATTTAATTTAGCCATAGAATCTGAACTTGGATTAGAATGCTTTGATCCAGTTGAACTTTCAGAATTAGCAAAACTATAATCTTCATAAGCCTTCAACTTGGATGTTAGATCCATTCAATCGTATCAAGTAATTTTGTGGGTCCACCCAGCTCAGGTGGACCACAGCATGCTGATCAGAGCCGAGGCGATTTTAACGCGGGTTGCTTGGCCAGTCATTTAACCCAGGTATACATGCGTCAGTGAGCTGTTCCCACTGCAACTAAAAGCAAGTTGTTTCTGGGGTTTAAATGGGTTTTCCAGCCAGTGTGGGGTAAATGATACCCAACCCTAAACACACACACTCACATCTACATTTCTTACAGGTAAGTGAGTTCATTGATTTCGTTTTTCAGTTATTTGTGGTATTTCAAACCTCTTTTATTAGATATGTTGGTAAATTTTGTGAGCATATGAGATTCTCTGGAGGCTATGTGCTGGAAATGCATGTATATAGATCTAATACAGTGACACCTTCAATTGCTATTGAATGTGAGATTTGGTGTTGAAAAATTTAAGAGTGAAGAACTAAACATTGAAAATTAAAAAAATGAAAACTGAAATGTAAAAACTATGGGGATACTTTTTAGCTGCACCACTATGTCAATGAGGAATGATTTCAGTGTCACTGCAGAGTTCCTGCAGCTATGGTGTCATTACAAACCAGCAATTAGTTTTTTTTACATCAGGTGCAAGGCTGAACTGGAAGCTGCTACTGGGTCCTTCAATTTTTCCGGTACTCTTCATCATCTACCTGCTGTAAACGACAGGTGGGCTCTGGTTCAAGTGTTGCTCCTCAACCAAAAGATATTTTTATCTCTACATCTTGTAGCTAAACCATTAAAAATGCTTCAGCTAAGAATTAGAGGGAATTTTTACATTTCAGTGTAAAAAAAAATTTGCAATACACAGTTTGCACATGAACTGTTTAACTTTAAAACTTCAACAGATCCTTTTTGCTTTTTCAGCAACTGATTTTTTGCCAGAACAATTTCCTCTACTGCAAATTAACATGCAGTTGAAGCATAAACTGTAAAACAAACAACACTGATTTTGGGATGCTTTGCGGATGCTCTACAGTGCAACAAATGGACCGGCTCTGACTGCTGACTGACTAGAGGGGCTCCGAAGAACCATGGCAGCAGGGTGTGTACGTGATGCAGATGCAACGCAGTGCTTGCACATTCAGTGGAACCTTGGGGTCATAGTCAGCACAGGGATACTGGAGCTTGCTACCCAGGATGGCAACCAGCTGGAGGTACTGACTGCTATCATGAGGTTAGACGTAGTGGCTTCCTGATAACTAATCCATTGAAAACATGCTTATGCAAGTGGATGCTATCTATGCCTTTCAACCAAAAATGCAGAAAGATTCAGCAGCTAGTCAGCAGGCATTTACCAAGTCCCTATTATTTCTTGCACCCAACAGCTAGATAACCCAAATTATGTTAATCAACAGCAGCTTTCAGGACACCATGACATGGATAGTATTTTACCATTGGATGAAGTCAGGGTCTGATCATGAGTGATCAAATAATAGACAGAATATTTAAAAAAAGAAAAGAAGGTGCTTTTTATTTAAGGGGAAGTCCTTCGGAGTTGATGTAAGAAGACAGGGATATGTTGCCATGGTAAATCCCAGACCAATGGTGGCTGGGGCCACTCTGCTTGCATGGGTTGGTCCTTGCCACATCCAAGTCGAAGCAACCTCTGAACAAAGAGCCAAAGCTCCACACCCCCACATTCGCATGTGTCAGAAGTAGGTTTATTCTGTGAAATGTGTTATATGTTTGGTAATTCACATTGCCTTTGCCGGACGTACCTCTTCTAAGAATTACAGGGCCACAGCTAATGATAAGAACAAAGCAGCTTAAAGGAGCAGACCTGAAAGGATGCTGACAGCTGGGTTTTAGCTGAGGAAGTTGGTTTGTTGGCATTTGAAGCCTGCATGTTAATGTTTTATCTGATGAAAATCAAGATTAGCAGCATTTGACGTCCTTGTTAAAACTTAAGCGCTAAGTGTGAGAAATAAAGTTGCTATTATGTTTTCTGAAACCCTCACTCACTGACCGTTCTGTCATTATTGTACACCACAGTTTTATATGTGTGACGACTTCATGGTGCACAGAATATCTACCTTTTTGAACTGTTATTGTTTGTTTTACTGAGACTATTCTCTGTTTCACAAGCTTTTCTTTTCTTTACAGACATCTTGTTTCTAGAGAAATTAAAATTATACTTAGCTTTGATGTTTCCTCGTTCAATTCCAGTTTCGATTCTCACAGCCTCCCCATCCTGCATTACTGTTAAGATAAACAGTCAGTAGTTAATCAGGAAAATCATGAATATGCGGTTTAGAAATACTGCTGTAAACCAGATGTGTTCATTTTGTTGGTCACTATATTTGAAAGCGAGTGAGATTTATTGAAAGTTGTTTCCTGTCAATCTAAAAACGATTTTCTCACCCTATAGTTTTTAGATTGACAGAAAAAAAAAAAATCCTGTCAATCTAAAAAAAACTATAGGGTGAGATCACTGGTAAGCAGCAGAGGACAGCTCTAATGATTGATGTTGCCTTCCCAAATAATGTAAACATAAAAAAAAGAACATGAGAAACTGGAAAAATACCAATTTAAGTAATAAAGGAACACCCACCCCACCCAAACCAGCATTAAAACCAGTATTGCTGAGCCTGAACCAATCAATAGGATTGCAGCTGAAAGGTTTCTGTGAATTTCAGAGCTTCTACTTCAAATGAATTAGTTTAATTAAGAGTTCCTACATCTATATGTTCCTTGTGGATGAAATGTAGAACATATACATCCTGTTCTTAGAAGTGTTCTTAGAATAAAGTCCTATATAGACCACTCTCTATTTGGTGTCTGAACTTTGACATCTGATGATATAACCAGTAAATGTTAGGCTGTTGCCAAAGGAGCCACATTTCCAATACACCAACAATAATTTAGAATGGTTCTGCTTTGATAAACTTCCTTTTCTGTAACCTATGTGTGTAAATAAATTCTAACCTTCCTGTACTTTTTTGGTGTATTTTTCCACTAGTCTTTAAACTACTAATGCCTGGGTAACAATTTACTTCTTCTCTCAGTCTGTTTCACACATTCATTCTGTTAACAGAAATAGCTTTTTGATGTGTTACTTCCTTCTTTACCCAAATAATACATTTAGATTCTTCTCTAGAAATTGATTCAATACTTTATACATTATACAGTAAAATCAAACAGTAACAAACTTGAATGTTTTCCAGCTGTAAACATGGATATGGATAATTTTATTGGCTTCTGTAAATAGAAAATAAAGATAATGAACATTTATAAACTTTAAAACTTTTGTGTTGCATCGTCCTAAGTGCCAGAATGATTTTGTTGGAGGTCTGTCAAAGAGCAATTTCTCTCCCCATTGAGTGCAGACAACATTTATTTTTCTATATGTCCAAATGTTTTACACAGCAATTAAAAATCTTTGAAATTAGAACACAAAAGTTGAAAACAGCATGGTCTACAGAGAAGAGGTGGAGCAGCTGGTGGTGCCGTGCAGAGATAACAGCCTGATCTTAAACATGGAGAAGACCAAGGAGATCATGGTGGACTTCAGGAAGAACCGTCGTAACCACGCTCCACTGCTCATCAACAGCTCAGCTGTAGAGGTGGTCAGCAGCACCAAATTCCTGGGGGTGCACATCACAGACACCCTCACCTGGACTGGAAACACCACCTCACTGATCAAAAGGGCCCAGAAATGCTTGGACTTCCTGCAGAGGATGAGGAGAGCCCGCCTGCACCCACCCATCCTCGCTACCTACAACAGAAGCACCATAGAGAGCGTTCTGACCAGCTGTCTCACTGTGTGGTGTGGAGGCTGCAGCGCCTCAGACTGGAAGTGAGACATGCTAAATCTTCATTCTACTGCATTTTGCACCATGTATATGTATTTATTTTTGCACTGCTCTAAACCTTTCATATCAATGCCTTTTGCACCATGTCTCTCCTACATTGTTTACATTTTGACCACTGGTGCACTTCATGAATGAAAATATTCATTTCACTGCTAAACAGCGCATTCACTGTCGAAAAGCTTTATGTATCGAAATTTTGTTTTGTATAAACTCTCTGTATACAAAATAACAATAAAGTTTGTCTAAGTCTAAGCATTGGTATAAAAACAGGAACCTGAACATAGAGAGGCAACAGCAATTATTTAAATACATCTGTTTAAGCTTATATTCTAAAGTTCAAAAACATGAAATGCAATTAGAATAAAGCTTTTACACAAATGTTCCTAGCTGCTTTACATGTTGAGTCCCCCTGCTTCCTGGGCGTCATCATTGCTCAGATCCTCAAGTGGGAGCTGAACATCACCTCCATCAGCAGAGAATCTTGATGGAACTGAATAAGGTCAGACTGACGAAGACAGTGATGGTGCATTTTTCCTTCATCACCGACTCCATCCTGCTGCCACCATTAGGGACATCAGCAGGGTGCAGAATATCACTAGCTCTGCAGAGATGGTGACAATCTCAGCTAGCAGCTAGGCTCAGAAGCAAGGTTCAGGGTCCCACACTGACGCTTTCTCCTTACAAATTATATAAATGTCTGATCAAAATTAAAAATTATTTAACATGATTTCATTTGTGAATTTTTATTTGCCTCTTTGTTGTTTTGACTTTGCTGAACTACTTTTTCTACTGGGTTATAATTTCTGTACACCAGAGGTCACAGATTGGCTGACCGCGGTCTGGATCCGGACCCACCTGCTGGCTAATCCGGACCCAACCTGTGAAAATCATTTACAAAGTACCGCATGTTGTCCGACGACAGTCTCTAACCCCGAAATCCCACATCCTCCGTCTCCCCTCTGCCCTGATGCGCTCCAGACCTCCTGCTCAAAGCAAAGCCTACAGCCTCCACTGTTCCTCCCGTCTTGTGGAAGTGACAATTAACATGTGGAAATGAATGCTTAATTTAATATGACATAGTAAAAAAATCCCACCATCATCCAGCATATGTTCTGTTTCTGCACAAATAATTTCGTTTTGTTGTGGATTTTTGTAACAGGGGAAATTAGGATCATCCATGGTTTGGATGATCTATGTTTCTGTTAGGTTAAAAAATGTAGGTTCGTAAAGAAGGACTGATTTCACACAGAAAGGGATTCTCAAACAGCTTCTTTAGAAGTCGAAAGAGCAAAACCCAACACTCCAACTCTCTCTCTCCGACCCCCCTCCTTGCAGTGTCTTATTTATTAACAGAACATAACACATGTTTACAAAACAGAGTATTGTTCTGAAAGGACAATTGATCAGGTCATAAGACAGGATGCTCTACTGACTGAATCACAAGGCAGAGTGGTTTCTTGACTGAATCATAAGACAGAGTGAAGCATCTCCTTGCTTCAATGTTTATATGTACATACATTACTTTTATAATCATCATTGAATAAACCTAACATTTCCCTCCTGTTGTGCATATAAACATCAGCACGTAGCACTTCTAAAAAGATTTTTACTACACACATCATAAATGATTGCAGATAGGGAATTCAGTAATCAAAGTTCAATTTTCAAAAAGCAAAAATATGAAAAGGATTAAAATGTAAAACTTAAGCAAAAATGTAAGATTTATCAAGAATGTAAAAAGCTTTAAAAACCTGTCCCTTGAGTAGGCAAAACCTCTCCAATAGAGGAAAATTCCTACCCGACCCTTCCCTAGGAAGCGATCATTATCCCTGTAACAGATTACACAGTTGCCACAACATCAGTATCTTCACCAGCATCTTGGCGGAGTTGAACATAAGTTACAGCTGACTACTGGATTAGAGTGGATCCTATCATTCTCTGAATCGTTGACTGTAGGCATGGTATTAAGCAACAAATAAAAAGGAAAAACATGAATAACAATCCTATAAATAGTACAGCTACCTTCATCAGCACCTGCCACCATGATCCCATGGTGAACCAACTTGTCCATGGTGCTGGACTTGCACCGGAAGTGTGAACAGTCTGTTTTGTTCAAACCCTCAGCAACGCGCTTGGAATGCTGCCACCACATATTGGCGCCATAGGGATGACTTGGTGTGGATCCATCAAAAACCATTCTAGTTTTTCCTTTGTTTCTGGCGGTCAGTTTGAGTCCCTAAGAACACCAGTCCCATGGTCACCATCAGGCAGCAGAGCCACTTTAGTTTTCCTATCTTCACCAGTTCCTCCAAGGAAGCGCCCACTAACCAGGACTCTAAGGGATTGGGTTAGGTTGGTTTCTTCAACAGCGTTTAGACGAAAAGCTCTAAATTGCTTTACCACAGCTCCCTACCTCAGTCGTGGGGTCCCTGTGAAGGTAACTGGGCTTTCTGCCAAGAAAGTCTTTAATCAGCTTACAATGACTCTGGTGGATCCAAGTGTCTCTCTCCTGGATCTTCACAGCAGTTGGAGTAGCTAATTGCACAATGTAGGGTCCTTCCCACCTTGGAGCTGCCCAATTTTCCCCTTGATGATTTTAATCAGCACTCTGTCTCCAGGCTTCAGGCCTTCCTGTAGGGAAATAAAAGGAGCTTTGGGCAGATTACATGTTCTTTGCAACATGTGAGACATGCTCTGCAAAAATGTTTTAAGTAATTATTTAATCCTATACTCATTATCCCTCCTGTTGAGACATGATAAATCCATGGCTCAAAATAGCTGCTGCTTTCAATCAGAATCAGAAATACTTTATTAATCCCAGAGGGAAATTACTTTTGTTACACGCTCCAGTTACAGTTTTATATATATATATATA
>NW_015151316.1:307720-309303 GCF_000732505.1 Cyprinodon variegatus | reverse complement strand
CTTGTCCTAACAGATTAATGGGGTGAGTTGGTGATATTACTACAGAAACATACAACCTTGCAACCTTTTTCCTGTTTGAAGGTCTTCTATTTCTATTGCCCTTGACATCCATTCCTAGGATGTTTGACCATTTGCTGATTTTACAAAAATTAGCATTTTAGATGGTTTTAGCATTTACATTATCTTTAATACAAGTATTACAGCCTCCTGAATCGCATATAAGTGTAACTCCCTGTCCATTAATGGCTAGAACTATTCATCTTTTTCTTTTAATGCATTTAATATCTCCCATGCTCCACACACATCTACTATTGTAATGGCTCCTGATCCCTATTTGCTCAAGCACCTAGTCACACCTCAGATGAAGAACTGCCCTGTGGACTCTTCCTTCCTGGTCTGCTTTTACTGGTGTGGGCTGAAAGCCCCCTCAGCCCCTAGGACCGCCCCTTCATCCTTGATGCCTTTTGACATTTCACATGCTTTTGTGAGTGCAACAATCTGTGCAGCTTGCACAGAATATGATGATTTTAGGGCAGCACTGTAAAGGGTTTTTTGATCATCTACAATTTCAAAACCAACTAATTCTTTCCGGAAGCTGGTCTAGAAGGTGACCCATTCACATACAAATTTTTATAACCCTCCTGTGGTTCATCTTTTCCCCTGGGTGGTTAGATCCAGGGAGTAAAGTGTTTTTGGGAATGAGCCTGAATGTACAACATGTATGTCAGCTGTTTATAATTCTGGTGTAGCATAAAATCTATACATCTTTTCATTCCCCTCCCTTTGTCTGTAGGCACCAGCGCTAATTGCGATTTCCTTAACAAATCTCTGCCTAATAGATTAACTGGACAGTCTGGGCTTAACACAAAATCAGCTTCCACCGTGAATCCCTCTTCATCAGTGACCAATTGTTTTTCAGAAATGCGCTGAACCACCATTCTCCCATCAGCAGAGACTACTGTGATCCATTTTGGTCCCGGTTTAATTTGAGGTAATGTATCCCTCAGGACAGATTTATCAGCTCTGGTGTCACACAAAAATTTCACTTTTAACCCTTGTATGTTTAAATGCCAGAATGGTTTTTCTGAGGTGTTTAATAAAGAAAAGAAAATTTTCTGTAGGTCCAGGACCTCCACTGAGTCCACAATTAACTGCACTTTTTGCTGGTGCACATGACTCCTGGCGTCAGTGCTGATCATAATATTGGCGATAGGGAGGGTTACTCTGCGTGGGTCTTGACATTCTCGAGCAAAGTGGCCCTCCTTATCACAATTGTAGCACCTATTGTGCTTTTGTACGTGGCCTCTTGTTTTTCCCCTGTGACCACCGTCCCCTCACTTAAGCCCAATTATGGTCCAAACTACACTTCATAGCTTTTTCTATGTTTAGCTTGCACAATCCAGTTATTTAACCACTCTAATTTTTTTCCTGTAAGTAGCTTGCACGACTAAAGTAACTTTATGGTTGGTTATTTATTTTAAATGTTTTGGATCCGAACCTACTATTGTTGGAGACCATGCAGGCACATTAGGAAGGGTGTCAGCTGAATCAGCGCTGCAGTCGCTGCTCTATTGACCCCCCCC
>NW_015151316.1:304684-306795 GCF_000732505.1 Cyprinodon variegatus | reverse complement strand
GTCATTTCTGCTTCTACCTTTTCAGGTGAGAAATCCTTGCCTCTGTATCCACAAGAGCTGTTCTGTATTTACCCCTGCAGTTTTCGTACGAAACAACGGAATCTAATAGTTCGATTGTTTCCTCAAACACTTTCACTATTTTAAGGCCTACTTTATTATATATTTTTTAACCAATATAGACACAAAACTCCTAATGTTATGTGTACACTTTGGAGTCCCAGACTCCGCACGTGCAGGCCCTCGCACGCACCGAATACCCAGATGCCATATCTGTCAACAAGACTTCGTCTTGTCAAATATTCTTGCGATTACAGCTGTCACTTAAATGGTCCCAGACCAACTTTTATCAAAAGCTTTAGGCCTACCCTTTGCTGTGCAGATCAGTCCTCAGAGAGTCGTCACCAGGATGTCCAGGGCAGGGCTGGACCAACCTATTGGCCCCCTCCGGCGAAGGGGGTGGGACGGCTGTCAACAGATTCTTGGCCTTGGTCCCGCAATTGGACAATTGGATCTTGACTCCCGGGTTTCGGCACCAAAAATGTTAGGTTCAAAAATGTAGGTTCATAAAAGAAGGACTGAGTTCACACAGAAAGTGATTCTCAAACAGCTTCTGCAGAAGGGGAAAGGCCAAACCCAACACTCCAACTCTCTCCGACCCCCCTCCTTGCAGTGCCTTATTTATTAACAGAACATAACACATGGTTACAAAACAGAGTATTGTTCTGAAAGGACAATTGATCAGGTCATAAGACAGAGTGCTCTACTGACTGAATCACAAGGCAGAGTGGTCTCTTGACTGAATCATAAGACAGAGTGAAGCATCTCCTTGCTTCAATGTTTATATGTACATACATAAATTTTATAATCATCATTGAATAAACCTAACAGTTTCTTTGAAAATCAGCATCTCTTTATCCAGGCCTGAGATGAGAAGTTTCTTTTGAAGTTGTGAGAGGCACTCTTGGGTGTTTTCACTGGGGTTGATAAAACTTTTAGGCCTCTTAGTACAAAATAAATATTTTGATGGAGATGAGAATTATGCTTCCTGGTATGTTGAAATACCAGTAGTTTGCATTCCATCATTTAAACCAAAGGTCTTAGTCTGGAAAGGCTTGAGAATGGCTTTTTCTCCATTCAAACCCAGGTTTAAAGCCCTGCAGGGCAGCCTTAAGCCCACTGCTCTCATTAAGACAGAAAAAAGAAAGAAAAATCACAAACGCTCAGTTCAGGTGTTTTATA
Organism: Cyprinodon variegatus; assembly: GCF_000732505.1. Lineage (NCBI taxonomy): Eukaryota > Metazoa > Chordata > Actinopteri > Cyprinodontiformes > Cyprinodontidae > Cyprinodon > Cyprinodon variegatus. The sequence goes on along the minus strand of NW_015151316.1, from coordinate 305,556 downwards.
AAAGAGGTGAATCAAGAAATTGTCTATATACCAAAATCAACGATTGTTGTTCTCTATTAAAAAAAACACTTTAGATATTAAAATGGAAAAATGTTTTATTTCTTCTTTTTTTTTATTCAATGTACAACATAGATGCATAAAAACCTCATTTTATTTCAGTTTTAAATCTGTTTAAAGTAACAGATTATAATTAAAAATGTCTCTGGACCTTTACTGGTTGATGATTTTCTTTATTTGGGCCCGCTGATTTTTAATTGGTGACCCCTGCTGTACACCTTTCACTTGTTTATTCCATGTAACATATCTCCACATTTTTTCAGGGTTCCTGTGTGTGTGTTAGTGCGAGTTGTGCATCTCTACTATAGAGGATCTTTGGGGAGAACTTGCGTAGCTTACACAGGTGAAAGTAATCTTTATAATCATAGTGCTGGGCTTAAAAGAGCACCGGAGCCTTCATTCAGAGTTGGTTTCTTGTGTGTTGTAGATGTTTAGTTGCTTCCTAGTCTCTTGCTTCCCTTGAGTATTTTTGCTGACGTTTATTGCTTTTGTTTGGTTTTCAGTATTTTTGCCTTTGTTTCCCTTGGACTTTCATTAAACCATCCAAACTCATCCATGCCTAATCCTCTTTGCATTTGGGTCCTCAAAACCTCCACCCAACCTGACACATTTATTTATAAAATTCCATGTTCTATGTGTGTCTGTCTTTAGCAACACCAAAGAAAATTCCCTCTATGTGTAAAACTACTGCATGGCAATAAAGTTTTTTTTATGATTTTGATTTTATCTGAGGAGCACAAGCTGAGGATCCTCAGTAAGGCTACTTCTGTACAATAACATTGGAATAAAGAGAAAATAAATCATTGTTGTAAATG
>NW_015151316.1:301831-302969 GCF_000732505.1 Cyprinodon variegatus | reverse complement strand
CCCAGACTCCGCTTTGGTTCTGAAGAATCTAGGGATGTGGAGTTTAAACAGAATCAGAACAACTGAGGTCAAAATTTACATTCTTCTTGATTTTATGATCCATGTTTGTCTTCATGAGTCACAGTTTGAACATGTTGGTCTTTAAAGTAGATCTGTTGAAAATCTGAGTGAAAAGTTTAAAAACAGAAAAACTCACCTTCAGTCACAGAGAGATTAAAATCATCATATTGAGTTCCCCTCCATGTATCAGAGCGACACTGGTACCGTCCTGAATCTGACTTTTTCAGCTTTGTGATGTTCACATGCAGATAATCATATTGTAGCTTTCCTCTGTCTTCATATCTAATGCTGTATCTGTCTTTGTTAAACATGCCTTCAGTCGTATTAATCAGAATATTTCCTCCTTCACAGGTTTCCTTACAGAGGAACCTTCTTTTTCCATAGTTCTTAAATTCACATCTAACTGTGATGTTTCCTCCTTCTTTTCCTCTGTCGGTTTTCTTAGTTTCTCCATCCTGCAGAGCTGCTGAGGAGATAAACAGTCAGTAGTTACTGTCAATGTTTAATATAATATAGTTAAAATATAGTTATAAATGAACCTGGATGCATTAGAATAAATTCACATTGAACCCAGAGTCTCAAACCAGTTCAGGCAACTGATCGCCTCCAATTAAATTATGTTCTGTTGCCTTTCAAAGATTAAACTGAAGGAAACAAAAATTTCTCCAAAACAGCAGACTAAGACCTCTATAGGTGAATACTAGAAATGTTTTTGGTTTTTTTATCTTAATATAAATTATTTTCTTAGGTTTTTGTGTTAAAATGATCAGCGTGTAAATTCTGAGGTCTAAAATGTCAGCGTATCTTAAAACAAAGAACCAGAATGTATTAGACAACAGGAGGAAGTGTCACCGTTCAGATTAAAACTGTTGAACAAGAAAAAAAACCCTGGTAAACTGTGAAAATTTAAAAAGATGAAAGACTGAGATAAAATAAACTGATAGAAATAAAATAATGTACTCACTGAGGAAGAGGATGCAGATCAAAGTATAACAGACCTTCATCCTGAGCTGCTGATGGTTTCTAACTCTGCTTCTCTTCCTGCTTCACTGATAAACCAGGAACTTCTCTGAAGGAT
>NW_015151316.1:291477-297225 GCF_000732505.1 Cyprinodon variegatus | reverse complement strand
CTGAGATGGTTTATTCCACACAAATTAATCATTTAAAGACACAGAAACTTTTATTAGCATCTTTATTTTCTAAGTTACAGAATCTATTCCTCTGTTTTTATATCTATCTTTATATTTCTGATGCTACCAATTATTTTGGCCACTTTATAAGAAATAAACAAATCAAAACTTCACCATTTTCAATCAACATGAATTAGGATCTGCCTGCCAACACAGGCTATTCTTTTACATCTTGTGTTATAAGAAAGTTGCACAACTTCAGAGGACTTGTCTGCACTTATTTTAAATCATGTTATTTAACAACTTGTTGTATTGATTTTTAGGTGATGAAAGAAACCTTTTAGTTCTTGCTAAAACTTACTCTGTCCTTTCTATTACCTTTGTGGTACATTATCTGCAGAAGTATTCTGTGTGCTGGCAATCCCCTGCATATTACCTATCTGTCAATGCTCTGCTTACAACTTGTCAGCAAATTCAGCTTCTTTATCCGTCTTTCAATCTTCAGGTCCAGTAGATGAGACCATGTTTGCAACCTGCTGCAGCAGCCTGGTCGGGTGAGAGGCATGCATTGTGGAGTGGAACAACAGCCTCTGCCCGTAGTGTCATGCTGTGGACTTAGAGGGCAGCATCCATGAGTTAGCTGCATTCTCTGAGGCACTGCTTGCACTGGACAAGTTGTTGCTGCCATAATATGTCTGTTGGCGTAATAACTAATGCTTTTTTTATACAGTCCAATATTAACATTTTTGTTGCTTTTTCTAAATTCTAAAAGAAATTGAGTTTCGTGACTCAGCATCTAATGTTTAAGCGTAAAGCACTATTTACAATTGTGGAATGGTATTTTTCCTTGGCCTGTTTGTAAGTGATGTTAAAGTCTGTTTTTTTTCTTTTCCTCAATAAAAGTGATTACATAGGCCCCGTCCACACGAAGTCAAAACGAACAAGAAACGCTAATATTTTCCAGAACGTTTGTCGTACAGACGGAGACGTAAAATAAATGTGATCGACCACACGAATGCATGAAAACGCTGCAAAATGTATGCCAGGCCTGTAAGTGGCGCTGTGGTGCCAATGCAAAAATAGACGAAAACAGGCAACGAAATGTTGGGCATGCGCAGTACTATTTATACAACAACCAAACCGGAAAATGGCCCTGCGGGTCCATTTTCGTGGTTCAGTCAAATTGAGGTGATGAACTATGTGGTCTATATTGCTCTGTTCTTCCTAGAGATATTCCAGAAGAAGAAGATTCTGTTGTAAGCCCGACAGCAGGGTGAGTAGCATGAGCAGCAACCATTCAACACAGTACGGCGCCATTGTTGTTGTGATACTGTGTCGCGCATGCGTGTTTAGAGGCGACGCTATGACGCATGCGTGTAAGAAAAAAATGCAGTTAGAGCTTAAAGATGGAAACGCGAAAACGGCGTTTCAAAATCTTCCCACTCTGAAGGCTTAATAAAAAAAGATTGTTTACAGACCCCCGAAACGCCGGCTTCGTATGGATGAGAGGCTGGTTTGGTGAAAAATTTGTGCGTTTAGGCCAGGGTTTGACTTCGTGGGGACGGGGCCTTAGAAGCCTTGCTGAGATGAAAGGAAAAAGTTTCCCCCCTAGGCTAGATAAGGGGGAAACATAAAATAAACATGTCAAGATTCTCACGTCCTGCAGTGAAAGGGAAACAATTGTCATCTCTGTCCTTTGGAGAGCTAAAGTGTTTCTCTCGTGAAATGTTAATGTGTGTGAAGTCCCCCTTTTTATGCAGGGGTTGGGATGTTGCAGCCTCAGATCAACACTGAAGGCTGCATTCAGCTGGTCATGTTCTCCTCTGCAGAGTAAAATAAAATCTTTTCTTCCTTGGATATCAACTCTCAGTGTTAAATTTTTTTTTACTCCACACAATACTTCCACAATACAAGTTAAAAAGAAAAATTTTAACCTTGTGCTTTTAAACAAATATCAGTTCTTCAGAAAATTCAGAGCAGTTACTACAAGTAAATTCCGTTTTTGAATTGTTACACTTGTATTTTGGATGTTTGGATGCCATTTTTACCAAGCTTCACCTTCATTACTCACCATTCAACAATTACATTTATCTCACATGTGTTTCAGTAACGCTTGTGAGGTAGAACAGTGCCTCCTGAAACACGCTTTGAGGCTGATTTAAACTTCGAAACTATGTCATCTGTGTAGGTGTTGCAGTGAACAAAAAGCCGTCCCAACCCCGTCTGCAGACACTCTGCTGCACCTATCGCAAATTGTAGGTGACTGCAGACAGGAGGCCGGCTTGTTTTGTTTTTATGACCGCAACTGCGGAAAACAACTTATTACGCTGGACCAGCTAGAAGAACGAGGTGCGCGAGAACGCTGGGACCCTTTTTCCACTTGGATCCTCGCTCTTTTTGTCCCTCGTGTCCCTCTGTTGTCAGACAAACTTGCCCCCACTTCCTCACCGCCTCTGCCGTATCTAGACCCACAAAATATAGAGCAGACCACGCTTCAATATTGAGCATAAATCAAAAATGTCTGCGTCAAGCTCACCGCGACACACTGCTGCAAGAGTATAACCAACCTTTTAGTCATTGTTACCAAGTTTTCCAAAAAGAAGAGATATGTCTGGAAACCTCTCTCTAAATAGCTGCTCAGCGCGGCATTGGTCTTCCTTTGAAAATGGGTCCCTAAGTCAGGGAGGATCCCAGCTACTGTTCATACATGCATGGTGCTCCAGCTGCAATGGGAAACTGCTCTAATTAAATTCATTGCTGGGCATCAAGCAACTGCAAGTTGATTAGGGATCCTACCACCACATACCTGGTATCCGCTAGGCATTCCAGGCGTGCACAACTCTGTCAAGTCCTATCTGACTCACTGTACAGGCCATGGTGGACACACTAAGTTTGTTAAGGTTATCCTCGATATGCAGTAATCCTGATCTAGTAGGTGGATTAGGGTCTGTTTAAGGGGGTAGTTTATCCAATTATTGACCTCTGGCAAATTCTTTCCACTTGCAGGATCTGTTTAAACACAAGACAAACATTTTAGGAAAGTTAGCAGGGCCGCTTTATTTGTATAGCTGTAAGATCTCCCCACCCACCCCTTTTCAGCCAACTCCTGCTCCACAGGACCTCCCACAGAGGTGTGACTTGCCAGCCCCTCTGTCTGAGGACAGGGAAAACCACAGAACACACAAAGAACATTCCCTTTTTTTCTTTTTTCTTGCCCATTAAGCTGGGGTTCACTTTGGAAAGTTCTCCTGCAAAAACAAAGATCCAGGCCCAAAAGACCCAGATCTCAAGAATTATCAAGGATAAGTCATCATTGGGACCTTTTAGAACCAAACTGCTGCAAAATAGACCTTTTGCAACACATTTCTCTTGAGTTTCAGAACTTATAGAGCCAGATAATGAGACGATGAGAAGGACTACTATTGTGAGCCAGAGACAAAGAGAGCCTGCCTTGCTATTTAGCCTGTCTGCTAATCTGCTGGGTGGAAACTCAATATTCCAAATGGACAAAAAGATTTGCAGGTTTGGCACAATTAGGGACAGAAAGAAACAATGTATTTTGCTGATGTTGATCATTTCATGTGTTTACTGATGAGTAAAGACAAAGCTAACAGTATGGACTGCATGGTATGCTATGCTATAGTAACATGTTTTGAGCTGTTGTTGAAGCTTGGACAAGCTTAAACACTGATAAAACATTAGTGTTCATGTGTTCCTCAGATACTCATTACATTCCATTACCCAGTATGACCAAGAGTCATTTAGTGGAGGATAGAAGAGGGTAAATTATCATTTAACTAAATGTTACCAGTTCCTGATTAAGCAAATCATTTCATAAAACATTATTTGGCCAAATAATGTTTTATTCACCTCATGAATTTGCAATGTGAATTGGTCCAAAAACATTTCAATTTCTCTAAATTAGTGAAAGCTAATTTGATCAGATCCCAAATTCTTCCAGATAAACTTTGGTTTTCAAACTTAAAATCCACCTTAAACTGTAATATGGTTTTTAACCATGTTTCCCTTCCTCTTTGTACATAGTAGTTTAGTTTAGTTGAGTTTTACTAGTCTTAGTTGAAAGAGTTAAACTGAAATATGTTTGACTTGGAGCTGAATGATTTTTGTTAATAAACGCTTATATTTTGAATAAAAGTTGTGGTGAATTTATTCCATGTGTGTGCAGAATTAGCTATTTGATCATGATTAGAGCACGAATCACTCTTTCATTTATTGTTCTAACACACAGCTAGTAGGGCGTGTGTTCATAAACAATATATAACAGCCGAAATAATATCTGATTAAATAAGATCTTTACCACCCCTACTGTGGAGCGCAATAAACATCTTAAAATATTAGAAATATAAATCCCCAGCTGGCTGGGAATTTCATAAAATAGAAATCCAAAACGTTAATATGGCATCCTACCTGGGTGGGCATTGAACATAAAATCCCAACATAATAAAGGATTTTTTTAGGCTTGGCAGAGGATGATTAAACACATATAAATCTTTGAGTTAATTTCTAGGTAGTTCACGCTGGCCAGGTAAAACCGATTCTTCCTTCCTTACAGCCATGGGGATGGGGGTTCTGGAAGGATGGGGACATGGGTCCAGATGTAATAAACTCGTAATCTCATAAAGACATAAATATTTATTTTTGACTGAAGGTCGATTCCAATTTTCAAGCCTGTTCAGCAGGGAGAGTCCATCATTAGACATTAACTGAAAGCAGCTCTAGTTTTTGTAGAGTTGGTAATGATGAAATCAGTCAGGCCATCTAACATATGCACGCACATACGTCTATTTTCATACCCTTATCTGAAGTCAACACCGTTTAAGGTCTTAGGTTTTAGCGAAGGAACCAACTGTGGGTATAAACCTCCTCGTTCTGTCTGCACTGTAAAAAAAAAAAGCATCAGAGCTTTCTGAAACCTTTGCATTGCTAAGCATTGCCTTATGTGGGTTGGACACAGGAGTAGAGTCCAGATTTGATATCTGGTTTCAAAACTTACAACAGTTTAATGAAAGCTATAATCTATAAAGAACCAGAAACACTTTCCTTTAAATCCAAGTGCACAAACGAGCTAATTATCAATGAGATACAATCAACAAGAAGCAGAAACTATGTGACTGAAACAGGATGCCAGTTCACCACATATGCTGTCTACAAGTTAAAGTTGACTGATCTGCAGAGATTAAAAACGTTTTTTTCAGAAATTCAGCTCAAAGCAGGGTTATCTGCAGACTTAGCCGTGGGGATTCATAATTCATACCATAAAACATGGAGCAAACAATTCGCTAAGTTCAACTCATTTTGTTGGAACGATAGGGTCACAGTATTGTAGACCATGTAATACTAATAAAGTCAGTTTTAAGTAGTGAAAATTGTTTTTTTTACAAGATTGGTAGATGTTTTGGAATTCTATAAGAAATAATTTCTGTAGCTTTATGAACCTAAATGTTTATAGTTAAGGTCAAACAATAAATCAATAATATTAAACCCTTTTTAAATTTCAGGTTTCAGAGTCTTTATTATCCCTAATGGTCAATTTGTCATAACAGAAGCACAAACAATAAGTAAAATACTACAGTGTGTTAGGAATCCAGTTTGTGTTTTTGTGTGTTTTCCCTCCACCACCAGGTGGCGCCTGGTTCTCGTTGGCCCTCTCACACACCTGCGGATGGTTGCCTCATTACCGGAGGACTCTTAAGCTGCTGACTGCCACTACCTCTACTACCAGTTTTG
>NW_015151316.1:288946-290863 GCF_000732505.1 Cyprinodon variegatus | reverse complement strand
ATATATATAAAAGCATTCTGTGTCTATGTGTCCTCATTTACGGACAGTGAATCGGGGACCAGATGGGAGTGGTTCTGACTCCGCCCACATAGGGGTCAGAGGGGAATTTGTTGGGCCTTTTAACATCTGGGCATTTTAGATGTCCTGGACATTAAAACATTCTCCTAAAATCTAAACACTGCTATCAGTGTTTAGATTTCACATCTGCTGGTGAGCTTTTGTGCACAGAGCATCCCATGAGTAATCCTATTGGCCTTTTTGCAGCTAGATAATGTTGAAATTTTATACTAATAAAAGTGTAAATAAATGATGAATTCTTCACTGTACTTTCATAAGGAGAATGTTGTCAACCTTTGCATTTAATTTTTGTAACTTATTGCCCAACATTTTCATTCTGTAGCATTTTTTCAATTCAAAAATCTGTGCTAAATTTGCAAGAAAACGGCTTGGTATAACATAAAGTTACGGTAAATGAATATTAGGAAACATAGCAATACCTAAAATACAATTGTGCAAATTTATATCTAAAATTTCTAAAACATTAAATACAGTAAAATAATTCCTTTATACAAACATCTCAGAGTTTATACAGAGTAAACAAGTCATGCTATGTAGATGCTTGCATGTTAGCATCTATCCTCAGCTTTACAGGATCAACATTCCCACATGTTCAGCACAGTTTCTTTTACCTCTTGTAAATTAGCTTATTATGTTTTAATGCATTAATTGCAACTACTTCAAGAACAAAAAAAGGACAGGTTTCAGTTACACCACTATTGATTAGTCAATATTATATTAACTTTCCTGACATTTACTGTTTGCTCCAATAAGTTAATTTAGATCACAAAACCCAATAAGAAACATTTACACAACTGTTGTGCAAAGTTTACTAAATATTTGGGTTTATCTGCAGAACACAAGCAGCAAAGCTACTGCTGTAAAGTAACAGTTCAATACAGAGGAGGTTAGTCGTTGTTGATGGTAGAGATCGCAGCTATCTGAAGTTCAGAGTAGGTGACACCATCTGCATGGCCACAGGGGGCGCTGTTTGAGGAGCCGGTATCACCCAGCAAATGCACTTCAGAGTAATCTACCTCATCAACCTCCACCTGGAAAAAAGATGGGGAAGAACTTTTAGTTTATACAGTTAAATATTTTAATTATTATCTCAAAAGTGATGTATTAAGCTATGTAAAAGGTTCATAAAGTAATGTGCAGAAGAGATTTCAACAAAGGCTAGGTAATTATAATTTGAAAAGATATGAATATTTGTAAAACCAACATTCAGAACTAGAGTAGCGATGTGTTTCTGTGTATGGAGTCATTTATGCAATAGCCTGGATAACGATATTTATCGTTATCCACTGTGGGCGCAGTTTGTGAATCTCTATTTAAAACACTTGGTTTGGGGTTATTGGGGCCATTGTGGCCACAGGGGAGGCACTGGTATGATGAAAAGAGAATCTGTTCATGTGAACATAATTTATTTTGACTGTCAGCAAATCCGGCCTAAGAACAGTGAGCAATAGCTTTGACAAAAAACAGACAAGTACAAAAGCACTCAGAGGCAAGACCTCCAGCAAGCAGTGAATTTTGCCCCATATACATATTTACACCTATAGCTAAAACTTTCCATGATCTTGATTATTAAAATGTTTTTTATTAATTGTTTCTAAGCATGAGGCGAAACTTTGGTAACAATGTCCTTGAAATCCTTTGTCTGTCACATGTTCTCAGGGTGAACCTGCTCTCATCCGTGAAAAGCACAGGGAACCAGTGGCAGACTTGCCAATTCCGGTGTTCTGTGTCAAATGCCAATCAAGCTCCATGGTGCCGGGCTGTCGGCACAGGACCCACTAGAGGACATGGGGCCCTCAGGCCACCGTCGTGAAGTCTGTTTTTGATTATTTGGTCAGA
>NW_015151316.1:286973-288535 GCF_000732505.1 Cyprinodon variegatus | reverse complement strand
CCTAGCCAAATGCAAAACTTGTGAAAAAAAGTCAGAACACATGAGGAGGGGAAAAAAATGTCAGTGGCCTCACCTGTAAAACCATTCCTCTACCATCAAGTTAATTAAACTTGATGCTATACTCTGATTACAAAGTGTTCCTTTAATGTTTTTGAGTTGTGTATATTCTGATGTAAGAAATAGATACTTTATCATAAAATTGTGTGTTTCAGTAACATGTTTATATACTTTAATTATATAGAAATCATCATAAAATTTTAACCACAAGCAGTATTGTCTGCTAGTTTTATCCACATATAATCAATGCAGAAGTGTCATTTTTTGCTCCTAAAATATAACGCTCCTTGTTTCAATTATTTTATCATCTTAGACCTCAGAGCTAAATGCATTAATTTTGCCATTTAATCGTTAACTCAGACTGAACTGACAAACTGAGCAGGGAATCACAAATTCGTTCAGTCAGGGTGCATATTCTCAACATATTACGATGGCGGTCCAGAGTCTCACTTACTTTGTTCTGAGGGCTGCTGGCGAGGCTGTATATATCGTTGCTTTCAGCTGAGTTTGGGTTGCAGGGTTTGGCGTAAACATCAACTGAAGCTAATTCCTCAGGAGGTGGTTTGTTTTCTCTGTCCTGGTCTCTGATCTCCTCATAAACTCTGTCGACCTGCAGAAGGAGGAGTTGATGCTAAATCAGTTTCAGTTTTCACAAACTGATTGGTTAGAGATAACAGGTGTTTGATAGAGATGCTTTCACAGTGACTCAGACTCACCATTGCAGTATCAGCAAACTCTGTTTTCACTGGAGAAATGGAAAAAGAAGAAGATTGATTCAAAGCAATATTTAAAAAAAAAAACTTACATTTTAGGATTAAGTATTTCACATCTGTAGACTAAATTGTTAATAATTTCTGCAGATAAAAATGCAGATTTGATGAGGTTTCAGTTTCAGAGTTTTCTGTTTCAGAGATTCTACCTATAGAATCGTACTTTGTGCCATTTAGACTCATGACTTGTCTCTGATCTAAACACCGTTTCTGTAGTTTTGTGTTTTTTAGGACGTTTTCCCCTGTTGCACCATGAACTTCTGAAAGATTTCCCCACATGATGATCCTGCAACTCTATCAGTAGAGATAAACGTTTTTCTGCAATACAGAAAGTTTAATTTAGCTTTCATCTGTCTGGAGCAACTTTTTCCAGCTTAGCCGTGTCTCATTTATGAATTGTTACAAACTGCAAAGAGAATGAACCATGACTTAATTTCCTCTCTGACATATTTGTTGCTCATATGACCAATAGCTGTCCAGTCAATGGGTACTAAGAGCACAGCTACAAGCTGTAAATATCCATTCTGTTGGTGAATTGTTCACAAAAAGTGGAATTCTGGTTGTTGCAGCCTAGTTATGGAGACAAAGCAGAGTCTGTCTTGTGACTCACCTTTCTGTGGACCAAAGCTTCTTTTCTTGAAAAAAATCAGCAGAGCTGCTGCTAGTATGATGATCAGGATGGAAAGAACCAGACCCACATAGAGCAGCAGATCTGCATAAAATGGTAAAAGTCCA
>NW_015151316.1:283952-285173 GCF_000732505.1 Cyprinodon variegatus | reverse complement strand
GCAAAGATTTGGGAATTGACAACTTCAGGGGAAAACAGATGACTTTAATAAAAGTTCTGCTGTGCAGATTTATCATTTAAATAGATGCTGATGTTTTCATCAGGAGCTTAAATCTGCTGATTAATAGAATCAGCTGTTCTATCGACACAGAGAACATCAGACTGACCTTTAAAAAACTGTTTGTTAGATGAGTAATGAACAGCCTTCCTATAATGACCATAATGACGTCACAGCACTCTGTTAAGAAGCAATACGATTTTCTGTAATGTTCAGGTTCTAGAATGTGTGTGTATGTGAACCTTCTGTTTTTTGAATTGTTTGTTACCTTTGTGGGTGTTTCCTTTTTAGAAGCCATCTTGGAACCTTGCTAAGGAGGAGGCCCGCCTCAAACCCAGCTCTCTTATAGAGGGAGCCATGATGGCTGAACTTTGATTGGCTGGGGGTAAATTGAGAAGGCGGGGATAACAATATATAGGTGGACTGATGGCTGTAGTAAGGGTCTGATGGGAAAGCTACCATTTTGTTCTAAGTATAACCATGCTCTGATGGAAGAGACTTAAAAAATGACCTTTTGTTTTTGCTCCAACCAACTTTGCTGAATTTTTCCTTCCACACCACACCTCTCAGCGTGACACACTCGTTAGAGGAAAGGAAACTCTGGTTTATGTTTAAGCTGCCAGTTTCAGTAAAGCACATAAAGTCCGCACTAATCAGAAATCAGGATAAACAGATGCTGAAAATTTTAAACCAAAGTTTAAGTTGTAACATTAAATATTTGACTAGAGTTTATTCTGTAGGGCTGGATGGTTTCACAGAAAAAATTGCTGGAAATTCAATGTTTTATTTTTGGGGAAATAATGTGTCTCTTAAATTTTAAATCAATTTTCTTTTAAATTATTAAGTTTATGAATTTATATCGCTCATATTGTGCAAATGCATTTTTAAAAGCCAACTTCCTGCTCTTCATTTGCAAGATTTTTATCTTGGAAAATAAATCAATTTCTCTACATTTTTCTTTACCATAAAGCGGAACTGAAATATTTTGAGAAAAATATTTATTGAAATGTAACTTAGGAGCTCCAAAACAAAAAGAAAGTGGTAAAATCGAAACCATTTATGTTGAACTTTACATAAATATTTCTGACTGATTCCTGGGTTTATAACCAGCTGGAAAGCTCTTACCTTCCAACCAATCACCTCTTCGTTCCTCTCTGCTCTGGC
>NW_015151316.1:281692-282977 GCF_000732505.1 Cyprinodon variegatus | reverse complement strand
AATCAATCTGACTGGATGATCTGGTGAACTGGAAAGTGACCTGAGATGACATGATGTGAATTGGAGCTATAGAAATAAACTGAATAGAATTAAAGTATTTTGTAAATGAAGTGATGTTTTAATAATTTTGTATTATAATCTTCAATATTCCAGAATTGGAAAACAATTTAAATAATTGTGTTTTATTTCATCGTTTTTATTTTTTCAGAATTTAAATCAGATCTTCTAATCAGGCAGTTTCTCATTAATTTAGAAGCCTTTTTAACAACTACTTTTTTTTTTTTACTCGTTTTTGAATTTCTGTCTTTAGACGACGATTAGAGTAAAATATTCTTAAGTAGCGATGACCAGATAAAACCTGGAAGCTGATCATTATTAATATGAGTTTATGGCAAACCTCTGAGGTCATCACAGCTTTAGCTCTCAGGTAACATTAAGGACAGCGGAACCTGAGGAACAGGGCTGAAAAAATAGATCCGTTGATTGGATCCTGGTGGCCTGCTTCATCATAGAAAGGAGTTTTTACTCACATATCATTTCATCTGACTCGTATCGTAATCACAACCATTTTAGAGATATTAAAGGGAAACGCTGTTTTTTTGACATTGGGTCCTTTATTTTACGTTATTCCATCATGTTCTACTCACCCATATGAGTTTAGTGTCATTTGGAGCCGTTCTGAAGATATACCGTTAGGTTATATAAAAGTAACGTCTTCCTATGGGCAACGACTTGAAGGCACAAACTAAACTGTTTATCATTTATTCTTTGTGGTACGCCAGCATTCAGAACATGTAGGCCAATCACTGTCCCCCAGAAAATCCGTGGTTATATATTTTATATTTATATGTTTTAAAAACAAAGCGGAGTGTGCATGACCTTGGAGGAGCCGCCAGGAAGAAAGAGCAGGAATAGATGATGGCAGGTCAAGGCTAGACTCTGGAGGCTAACTGCTGGAGATGGACAGAGACAGCAGAGGGTCAGAGGAGCGTGCAGCCGGAGTGAACGGTGGGATTGATAAGAGAAGCAGCAGCTGGTTGGTGTCTGTGCTGGAGGCACGATGAGAAATGTTCTTTCTTGGGCTTAAAACGGCTTGATGCTGCGATCTAATGTAAATGAATTTCATCATCACTTGACAAGACAGTAAACCGATGCTTGCAGAAGCCATTTTGAAAGATGGCTGCCTCCATATTGTTGGAGGGGAGAGACAGTGTGGGGGGCAATTTATTTGTTTCTGCATTCTGACCTTTAGATGTCGCTGAAAATTAAACATTGTGGCTTTAAA
>NW_015151316.1:278973-280242 GCF_000732505.1 Cyprinodon variegatus | reverse complement strand
TGCTACCTTAAGCTCAGAGTAGGTCACATTATCTGCCTGACCACAGGGGGCGCTGCTGGGTGAACTAGTGGCATCATTCTTCAGTTTCAGCTCAGAGTACTCTACTGCACCATCTTTAGCCTGCAAGGAAACAAGGACAAACCTTTCAGACAGCATGTTTATATGACAAAGAGGGAAATAGTGATTAGATTAACTATTAGAAACTTAAAATCTGTTGTAGATTTAAATGAACATCTGTTATATAAGTAAGTTAAGTGAGGAGAGCTCTCACAAAGCGTTCTGGGTTATATCTGTTTGTCTAGTGTTCATCCACTAGACGTTCAGACACAGCATAAGTCTTATTTAAGTAGAATTTGGAATCTGGTGTTTTTCGTCAAACCAGCATTCATTTGATATTTTACCTTGTAAAGGAGAACAGATACAGATGTTTCCAATGTTCCTGCCTGTTCTGATCACACAGGGTTTCACTAACTACTTATTCTTAGATTCTCTTCGATAAAACAGACAGTTTCTCACAAACTGAAGCATCTGTTTAAATAACTGTGAGTCTAAAGAGCCTCTGAGGCGAGAATGAGATAAGACCCACATTTAGCCTTGCCTAGCAGGTGCTCTGCTAGAGCCAATAGTTTTAAAGGTAAGTAAATAAAATCAGCACTCAATGATAACAGGAAAAGGGATAGAATAGGATATTATCCAGCAAAATGACAATACAGGAATTTGTATTTGAGTTAGCAATTGTAAGCATAGAAATGTATCATCTGCATTAACTTGCTTAACTTGACCTCACTCACTCACCTCAGAGAAGTTGCAGTACTCTGTTTCTTCTGGACCTGAAAACATGCAGTTCATTAAATATCAGAAGGCATTATCTGATAGAAAGCAGCATTTATTAACAGATCAATTAAATATTGTTGCATAAAGTTTTATTTGGTTTTATTTCTAGGATTTCCTGTTTATTGTTACACTGGAAGAAGAAAAGAGATAGAAGATTCCTTCTCTAAAAAGATGAGGACAGAAAAAAGGAACTATGTGACTGAAAGTTATGCAGAAAGACTGAAGCAAAATGCTGCAAATAACATTTTTAAAGGTTTTTATGTTGAGAATAAAAACAATAGTTAAAGTTCTTCTTAACTTTGTCTTTATGTACACTTGGATTTCTTCAGGAGATTGATTTCCCTGCAGAAATCCACACACGTCTGTCAGGAATTTGTGTGGTCTGTTTTTGTGATTCCTTTCCTCCTCCACCAGGTGGTGCCCCGTTCTCATTGG
>NW_015151316.1:275166-278260 GCF_000732505.1 Cyprinodon variegatus | reverse complement strand
CAAAGAATCTAATTTCCCACTGAGCCTGAACTAACCGCAGTGTCTTCCCCTCACTTTTTTTTAGTTCCGGTTTTACATTGTTCAGAGCAGCACTGGACTCATCTTTATGTTCTTAATAAACCTGTTAAATTTTCCCTGGTCTCTCTGTTTGGTCTTCTGCATTTTGGGTCAGACCTTTAATTAAATCATGACGACACTTTATAGAGAAACTAAAGGAGTTACTGAATTTATAGAGAAGTTAAATTTATATTTTGGATCAGCCGCAGCAGCTTTGACTGATTCTTTAAGTTTAACCACTGTGTTTCATCATCATACATCTAGTATGCAGTAAACCCGTACGATACGTTTAGAGACTTTATACATCTTTACATATCCAACAGTTTCAGAGCTAGTCATCTTATTTCATTAGTTTCTTTCATTTTTCTTGTTTAGCTTAAGTTTTATTCTAAAAACAAATATTGTCATTTTGAACCTCTTCAGACTCAGGAAATTATAGAATATTGTCTTCAGTCTATTAAACTGGGAGAATTCTGTCTTCAGACAACAAGTTATAGAGCTGTATGATGTAGATCATCATAACAAATGCTGTCAGTCTTATCACTGACATCAGAGAGAAAATAAAAGCAGGTTCCTCTTGACCTCCTCAGCATCTGCTCAGCTCTTTCACAACATTTTATATTTCACAATAAAAGAGGTGGAGCCTAATGATCAGTCTGAATTGTTGTGAAAAGTTTTTGCAGACTAATGTTTCCTCTTTGATCGGATCTACATCAGTGTCAGATATGATGGAGTAACAGTCTGTGTCGAAACGTGTTTTTGCTTCAAGTTCCCCAGTAGAAGCTGAGCACTAGGCAACCTCAACCTCGGTCCTTGAGGCCCGCTGTCCTGCAGGTTTTAGAGGTTTCCTTGCTCCAGCACAGCTGCTTTTAATTAAAAGCTGATTAACAGGCTTTTGGTCTATTGCAATCATTATAATCAGCTGTGCTAAAGCAGGGAAACCTCTAAAAGCTGCAGGACAGTGGGCCTCGGGGACCGAGGTTGGGGATGCCTGCTCTAGATGATCTGTTGGGATCTGGAGATCTGCCACCTGTCTCCAGCAGAGAGCGCTGTGGGTCTCCTGGGCAGGGAGCCTCCAGCACACCTGAGGATCATCAGCCCATCAGGAGACCTCCTACATAAGCAGCAGTCAGACCTGTCTTTGGCGCCGGAGTGTTGACCAGTTTTGGTTAGCGGAACCTGATCCTCAGTTAACTTTGAGAATCTCTGTCTGCTCTAGAGAGTAACCTGATTCTAACCAGCCTCTGTCTTCTCTGCTCACAGGAAAGCCAGACTGAAGTCTGTAGCTCTGGAGGAGCTTTTGCTTGGAAACCTGCCTGCCTGCCCAAGGAAGCCAAACCTGAAGACTATCAGTCTGAATTCCCCAGCTAGTTCTCAAGGGAGAACTAGAAGATCAATTCAAGGTCTGAACCGGATTAGCCTGAAGCTAGACGCTGCTGCTGCTGCTGCTGAGTTCTCTGCTGAATCCACCATCTCTGGACCCAACCGGTTCCCTCTGTCCATCGATCAATCTGAACCTCATCAAGGTACAAACCAGAATCAAACCCCTGACAAGTCATCACCGCTGCCTGGCTAACCAAACTATTCATCTCTGCAGATTACTCTGTGATTCCAGTCCAGGACCAGTACCAGAACCTGCTCATTCATACTCTTGTGTGTTTCTCCCAAATAAACTGTTAAACTTTTACCCCGTTTCCTGTGGTGTTCTGCATGTGGGTTTAAACTCAGAGACCCATCATGACAGGATCCTTCAGTGTGGAGGAACCTGATCAGCTACAGTCTGATGATGAAGAACTGAGGATCCTCAGTTTATCAGAGTTTGACAGGCTTCCTCACTTTATGCTAAAAACTGGATCTAATAAGCGCACAAAACGAAATAACATTTTAAAAAATGTTAAATGGAGGTTGTAGCTCCAGTCTATAGTTGAATTATCAAAAAAAAAAAAGTTTTTCTCCATCACTCACAGCAACTCTTCATCCTCCTTAGAATAAATTAGTTTTTATTTGTTGGCTTTAAAGCGGGAATTATATTTATGAAAATTATTTGAACATATTGTTTATTCGTCCACATTCAAATTACTATGATTACCTAAAAATAGATTCTTTCGATTCAGTTACGTCCAGAATAATTGATACCCCTGGCTCCAAGCTTCATCCAATCAATGTCAGGACGGCGCCTCCTCCATAGCCAATCATCATCTCCTTCATTTAGCTTCTGGCCCAGCTTCCTTCCTGCAGGTCAGCTGATCTTTCACCCACCTCCGCCCCACTTCCTCCTTAAATCTTAGGCTTTTTTCATCCTCTGTGGTTTTGCACCACCACTGTGGGCTGTGGGAAGAACACTACTCTAATCCTAGATTACTGATCCAAGCGAATGTTTATTCACAGCATCAGCGTCTTCCGCCGGAGCCTGAGCAACAAAGAACTAACTTCAATGTCAATAAAATCTTTCTGATTGCATACTTTCTCTTTCAGACTCTCTTCAAGTTAAAATGCATTGTTTTTATATTTAAAGTTGTTAATTCGTATTTAACAGTTTTTGTCCAAAGTAATAAAGAGCCTTATGACCCCTAGATTAAGGTGATGGTAGAGAGGCCTTCCAACCACAGAGACTCAGTTTAACTATTTAAAAAAGCTGCTTTGCATTTATAATAAGGGCTTAATTACTGTGATGTTAATAAAAATAAATTAATCTGCTCATTATTTTGAACTACTAATTATAATTGTAAGAATTGAAAAGTTTCATCTTTAATCTCATCATGTGTTTTTATAGGTCAGTTGAAGGTAAAACTTTTTAATTATGATATAACTCACCTTTCTGTTGACTGAAGCTCTTCCACTTGAAGAAGATGAGCAGAGCTGCTGCTAACATGATGATCAGGATGGAAAGAATCAGACCCACATAGAGCCGCGGATCTGCAGGTATGTTTATAGAAGAGTTGATTTAGTTTATCCCATCAGCTGCTCTGTTCCTCATAAACAGGCCATGTGCATTAATGTTCCTCCTTCATCAGCTGCTGATAAAAACAGAAGGTTT
>NW_015151316.1:273137-274451 GCF_000732505.1 Cyprinodon variegatus | reverse complement strand
TGGATCAACAACCTTCTGGTTTCTTTGACAGCTGATAAAATCTCCTCTGAGGACGTTTATAAAGTGAAGCTTTGGAGAAATAAAACATTTATCTGCTTTGTTTCTTTAAGGAGGCTTTTAATATTGCAGCTCTGAGTTACTTCTGCTTTAATGTTCCTCTGCAGGTGCTTTAAAAGCTATGAAACAAAGAGCTGTTTCCTTTGCTTCTTTCTATAGTTAAAAACATCCAACAATTCTTGAAATGAACCCAAACGGATCTATGGATAGTAACTGAAAGTTTCTTATTCAAATTTTAACTTTCAGGTGTTCTGTTGCTACAACGAGGGAAACATTTGAATTCAGTTTAAATCTTTTGTAAAATTTAAAAGATTCTGATCAACTGTGAGGATTTAAAAAGATGAAGGACTGAGAGAAAATAAACTGATATAAATAAAATAATGTACTCACTGAAGAAGAAGATGCAGATCAAAGTATAACAGACCTTCATCCTGAGCTGCTGATGGTTTCTAACTCTGCTTCTCTTCCTCTTTCACTGATAAACCAGGAACTTCTCTGAAGGATGGAGTTCCTCCTCTGACCACTAGAGGTCAGCACCTTACTTTATCCTCTGAGTTAAACTGTCTGCTGCTGCATTTGGATTGAAAATGTTCTTTGTCTCCATCAGAGGATTTGTCAGCATCACAGTTTAAGCAATAACCTGATTTATTCCTCTGTTCTTCAGTTTATAGTGTTTCTCATTATTTGAAAACAAGATATTTTTTCCAGATTCATAGAACAGAAAATGTTTCACAATCACGAATCAAACAGCAGCTTGGCTTTAAATATCCAATTAAATCTTTAGGGAAGGGACTGATAATTATTTATCACATGATTGTTTAACAGCAGTGAAATGTAGAAATACAGAAACTGCACAAAAGAACAGACCTAAAGTAAACTTTTTTAAAACTTTTTGTGTTACGCCTTTCTCACCACACAGGAAGCTGTTATTGTATTAATAAATACTCAACAACAAAAGGCTGAACTTCCCACACGTCAATTTAAGAACTTCTTCTTTTTGGCTTCAGACACCTTTCTGTCTGTGTTTCCTTGTGTTACAAGATATTTATTCTTTTCTTCTGAACAGAGTGGAACCTGTTTGTTTTCTTTTGCATGTCACTCATAGAAAAAAGTTAAGTTCATAGTTAAATCAAATATCTATAGATGGATGTGGACTGTAGATAATTCACCATCATTCTGTGAAAGCCTGATGTTACATTTTAAAGTTGAGGTTTATGTGGACCACTGTAATCATTTGGAAAAACACACGGAGCCGGA
>NW_015151316.1:267688-268970 GCF_000732505.1 Cyprinodon variegatus | reverse complement strand
AACAGTTTGGAATGTTCACAAACATAATCCTGCTCCACCTTGAGCTTTTCCTTCCACCTGAGCTTTACAGCCGAGACAAAGGAGGATCACAAGGAAAAGAGGTCTTTGCTCTAGAGCAGGTCTAGAATTAGAGGACATTTCCCTGAAATTCAACCGTAAGAACTGAGCTGTTTAAATTATGATGAAAGACGCGTTATGAACCAGACAAACCCTGACATCTCCTCCCCTTTTCATGCCCTCCTCTCTGTATTATTGTTATACAATATGTATGTAACGGGTTTTAGAATATGTAGATTAAATTGTACTAAAACATGTTTTATAATTATTTGTGATGAGTGGTTTTTGGCGCCCCCTACTGGTTGGCCTGTAAATACTGGAGAACGGCTGACAATTCCACAGAATCTGTTCGGCCCCCAGCTATGGTGAGTGCTCCGGTCTGGCTATCTTCTTTGTAGTGTTGGAGTTGGCTATCCGAGGGATTACTGAACTTTTTATTGCATTACAGCTGTTGGTGAACCAGAGGGGAGGCTAACTACAGTATTTGTTTTTCTCTCCCATTCATTACAGGTAATTATATTACATTAACTGTTAGTAATTTATGTTGTCAGTTATGTTTACAGTGTCTCTCAGTTTACTTGTTAGTTGTTTTTATGATGTTAACTTTATTTTGCTTTGCTTTTAAGTTATTTAATAAATAACTTTACTTGCTGTCTGTATTTGTTTTTCTAAATTGTTTCATTTATATAGAAAAGAACAAAAACAAAAACAAATTGTATTGAACTCATTTTTAATATATATTGTATAAGAAAAAAAAAAGAAAACTATACGATCAAATATAATAAGAAAAGGTCCTGTGAATTTATGTAGATTCATTAGTTTTATTGATCTTACATAATATTGTCATTTTCTGAAAGTTAAAAGTTTTAAATTAATGTGAGCCATAATAATAAAATAACCTTAATTATGCAAATATTTCTCTCCACACTGTCACGCCCCACTCATGGGAACTGACAAAAATGGGGAAATGGCGACACCTCCTGGACAGTATTGGATCGTCACAACACAAAAAAATAAATATTTATGAGTTTCAAACTGTGAAACAGTGAGTAAAATATCCAAAAATTTTAATATTTAAATTTTGTTAAATGTTCCTGTATGTTTCAGGAAATCCTTGAGAAACTGAAATGATAAAGGATTTAGAGCAGAGAAAATGAGATAATTAAAATAATGTACTCAGTGAGGAAGAGGATGCAGATCAAAGCTGACCTTCAACCTTCAATCT
>NW_015151316.1:264420-267298 GCF_000732505.1 Cyprinodon variegatus | reverse complement strand
TCAGGGTATAAAAGAAGCTCCATACTGAATCACGACAACCTTCAGTTTTCTGGAAAGGAACAGAAAACCTGAGTTACACAAATGTAAAGATCAGTGGAAGCTCTCCCTTATGAAACCCTCCAAAAATTAAGGTGTACATTAATGTGTCAGAGTACAGGTGAAGAAATAAAGGAATTTTGTTAAACTCTGTGAGGTGTGTTGTGCATATACGTCCTCTCATGCAAAGGGTTCTGGGAAACCACGTAGCGCCTAGTGTTGGCCAGGAATGTCAGGAGGTCTCTATGCTAAATGAATTGGGGCTAAGAAGCATACTGCTTCCTGGACTTGCTCCCTCTTTACCACCAGCACTATCTGGATAGCACTTATTATGGAGAATGTTGATGCATTTACCGTGTCTTAGGTGAACGTAGATATAACATGCATTTTCAAATCTAATATAGTATACTGTATTTCAATATGCTCCTTCTTTCGTCCCTTGACTCCTGGAGAACAACACCAGCCCAGCGTGACCCTGAATTAATAAGCAAATAGGGCAGATTGATAATACAGGTTGTTGTTAGGTTGAAGAAAGAGCTGACCGAAAAGGTACATTTCTCGATTTATCAGCCGGTCCCTGACATAGAGTAAAAAAAAATCTGGATCATGACTGAAAGAACAAGATCCAAACAAAACTGAATGTTTTTCACGGGGTGGCTAGGCCGCCATTAGAGGAGGTTGGTCATCTGGGAGAAGCTTGAGGTAGAGACCCTTCATATCGAGTGAGGTTACTCAGACATCTATTTTGGATGTCAGGACACCCTGAAGGGACTATGTTTCTTTACTGGTGTGGAAGCATGTCGGGTTAGAGGAGGTGTATGTGGAGAGGGAAATCTAGAAGTGTCTGCTGTGATGGCTACCCCCATGACCTGGTCCCAGATAAAGTGGAAGATGACGAGTATGACTACTTGTATGAGTACCACCTGTTACCGTATGTCAATCACATTCAGCCTCTGTTCATCTTCTTATCGGAAGTAAAAGTTTAACAGGTTTATCGAGGAGTTCAAATGGGTTGGATTCAGGGGAACTCAGAGAGCTGGTGAACCGGAACTGGAAGTGAGAAGGGACGTTCACAGAAGTTAGTTCAGGGTCCGTGGGATCTTTGAACGACGTCTTGCAAAAAAGAGATAGAGGGGCTCGTTGAAGGGTGGACAGGTTTTGGTTTGGTTGGTTCCTGAGGAGCAATGGAGCGGACTGCCACTTAGATTTCCTGGAGAACTTGAACGGGTCGTGTGGAGATTAATCCCCTGCTCAGTGTGAAGCTCAACAATCCTTCCAGGGGGAGAAGGCCAAACATCCAGTATGCAGGATGACGTCCTGCCGAAAGGCAAAAGACAAATATCACGTTAGACTCAGAGAAACAAAAACTCAGTTTGACTCAGCTAAACTCAGCTTGGCTAGAGTACCCAAAACTGGCAAACACTCTGGCGTCGAAGTAGTGACAGTCCACCGCTTAAGAAATCCTCAGTAATGAGCCAACTGGCCGCAGGTGTGTGGGAGGACCAATGAGAAGAGGGCGCCACCTGGTGGTGGAGGGGGAAAACACTAAAACACAACCCACACAGACTGGATTCCTAATAGCCAGTCCCTAACAGTTTTTTTCCCTTCCATTGTGGAAGGTAGAATAGGTTAGATAGTTTGAGGATTCTCTGTCCTCTGAATCTGCTGGCAGTTCATTTGCCATCTCTGAGAAAGACTTCCCTTTTTGCTATTAAACACAAGTGAAATTAACAGTGTGATCCGTCTCTGAGCCACTTTGCTCAGACTCTCCGATCGGGCAGCAAGCCCCTCCATCTGCACTGTCTGTTATTGGTGAGGATGGCTCTCTGTCTCCTCCTCGAGTGTTTATCTCTGCCTGTATTTTTAATGGTCAGAGTGTCAATTTTGGGCCCCCCTCTGTCCTGGGCCTGGGTCAATGACCTGTTTGTCACCCCTGTTGGCGGGCGTGAGCTAAATCCTTAAAAATATTTCAGCTAAGACTTAAAGGGAATTTCTGTGTTTAGGTTTTAAGTGTTTGATTTTTTTCAATGCCAAATCTCCCATTTGATGCCAATGCAAGTGACTCCACAAAGGTAATTCTGTTTTGATGTTTTGGAGAAAAAAATCTGCAATACACAGTTTGCACATGGACAGTTTAACTTTAAAACTTTAAAATGTATCATTTATTTTGTAAAACACATTGCCTTTACCTAACACACCTCTTCTAAGAATTAGCAGGGTCACAGCTAGTGTGGTGATTAGAAAGAGAGCAGGCCTGAGAGGATGCTGAAAGCTGGGTTTAGTTGAGGAAGTTGGTTTGTTGGCATTTGCAGCCTGCATGTTAATGTTTTATCTGGTGAGAATCAAGATTAGCAGCATTTCCTGTCGCCTTTTAACCGTTTAGCGCTCAGTGTGAGAAAAAAATAGAGTTGCTATGATTTCTTCTGACACCCTCACTAAGCGACCAAAGACATTTGTCTTTTTTTAATCCACTCATTTTCGGTACATCCTGTGTCATTATTTTACATCACAGCTTGGGACAGCTCTGTCAGGATTTTAGTTTGTTTTTTCTCTTTGTTTGCTTATCTGAAAATCTGAAAACTAGTGTCAAAACCATATGGACTATGATGGTGAACCTCAGAAAACGTATACATCTATTTTCATTGTTTAACCATTTAAGACAACCAAAACGGTGTGAGCAACATTTTTAAGTTGGGCTTTTTGTTCAGTTACAGAGTTTTAAAGGCTTGGTAGACTTCAGGCTGCTCTGTTTTCACTAAGATTGTTTCACAGTCTTGATACTAACCGTGGAACATAGTTAAGCCATGACATTAACAATTACACCTGCAGTGAGAATACAGCC
>NW_015151316.1:252420-263571 GCF_000732505.1 Cyprinodon variegatus | reverse complement strand
ACAAGGTCAAAGTGGGAAACACCTCCAAAGATGACAGAAAATGACCGAGCCAAGATCCTGTAGGACTTACAGATACAGATGGACCGAATGGTAACGGCAAACCAACCAGACATTGTGGTGGTAGACAAAAAACAGAGGAAAGCTGTTGTGGTTGCCATAGCAATACCAAGTGACTGTAGGAAAAAGGAACATAAAAAACTTGAGAAATACAAGGAGCTCAGAGAAGAGCTCGAGAAAACCTGGAAGGTCAAGGCATCAGTGGAACCAGTGGTCATTCAGGCCCTCGGGGCAGCGACCCCCAAACTGGAGGAGCAGCAGATCCCTGGAAATACATCAGACATCTCGGTCCAGGAGAGTGCAGTTCTAGGAACAGCTAAGATACTGGCAGAACCCTCAGGCTCCCAGGGCTCTGGTAGAGGAGCCCATCTTAGAGTAAAAAGGGGGGAAGGCCACCCGCAATGGTGTGTGTGAGTGTGAGTACAAAACAATGGTTGGCGTTGCCACAGTGTGATGATTGATAAGCAGCAGAGGTCAGCTCTAGTGATTGATGGGGCCATCCCAAATCATGGAAACTTTAGAAAAAAGAATATGAGAAACTGGAAAAATACCAATTTAAGTAATGAATGAACCACCCGCCCTGCCCAGGAAGTAAAATGGGTTGGTGAGAGAGCAGTGCTTTTTATGTGGACTGGATGATCTGGTTGAACTGTAAAATTGTGAATTTGGCGCTATATAAATAAACTGAATTGAATTAAATATATACATGTGGGTAAATTTTTAAATATTTAACCATTTTAAACAAAATTATTTTAAAAATGAAACAAATGAAAAAAACAATATACTGTCCTTGAGCTAATCTGAAGACAAAGTGAGGTTGGTTTTTCTGCTGGGTTTATGTTTGCAGATGGTTTCAAAACCTCTGAGCAGTCTGACCTCAGCATCCGCTACAATGGCATCTTCAGTTTAAGTGGTCTTAGACTTCCTGCGTGAGCTATTGCTGTTTATAATCATGTAAAGTATTCTAAATGGTTGTTTAATTGTAAACAATTAAATTCAGTTTAATTCAGTTCATTTATATATCGCCAATTTACAACACATGTCTTCTGAAGGCCCTTTACAAAGACAATTCAACCAGATCATCCAGTCAGATTGGTTCAAAGTTTCTAAGTAAAATCGGCTGATTGCAATGAGTCATTGAAATAGTATACTTACTTTGGCTGTAAAAGTCCCCTTATAGAACTACAGATTATATATTAAAATGTTGCGTTTTCCACTAAAAATACAGGGAGGGTCTGCAATAACAGCAGCTACAGGAAACAATGCAGCACATGTGATATTCTGTCACCCCTGTCTTTTGCTGAATTTGTGGTCATTTTTTTTATTCTGTAATTAAAACCAGTATTGCTGAGCTTGAACTAATCATTAGGATAGAAACTGAAAGGCTTCTGTGAATTTCAGAGCTTCTACTTCAAATAAATTAGTTTAATCATGAGTTGCTACTTTTATATGTTCCTTGTGGATGAATTTTAAAATATATACATCCTGTTCTTAGGTTAAATTGGTTAGCTGCACCCTAGTGGTTAGGACATAGAGCTTGGATTCCTGAGGTTCTGAGTTTGAGCCCCACTCCCACAGACTGCCACTCTGTGTCCCTGAGCAAAGATCCTTAACCCCGCACTGCTCCCCGAGCACCGCATAATGGCAGCCCACTGCTCCCCAAGGGGATGGGTTAAATGCAGAGAGTTCATTTTGTTGCTCTGTTCTTGTGACAGTGGAATGACAATAAAGTTGAATTCTATTCTTATTCAACATTCAACTTTTGGCCAATCATCATGGTAAGACAAAAAGCCTCCTTCCTAGCCTTGCTTCCTCATTTAACCTGAACCTAACCCCGCTCTCTGTTTCCTCCTTCATAGAACCCTGGATCCCAAGTCCAAGACCACTCCTCTGAACCCACTTCACTCAGGACACTCACATGAGACACTCCAAGTCTGCCTCCTGGAATCCGTGAGGCCTTGGGTCTCTTTTCTCCTTTAAGCCCCCCTACGCATCTCGTATACACGGTTAAAAACTGACCCTCGAGAAAGCATGCGTACAGTTGAATGAAGAGGCAATCCTTTAAACGGAGCTCCCATTTCATCACACAGAATGCCAAAGAGGCGGTCCTTCACGGGGCGATTTTTAATAAAGTTAACCACCTGCACGGTCTCCTGCAGTACATGGTTAAGCTTGACATCGATGCGTTTAGCTACAAGGGCTTCGCGATGGAGCATACATTGTGTGAAAATGACGTGTGGGGCTTTCTGTTTTATTAGCGCGGTCACTACGCTGTGTCTCCCTGTCATGGCTGCAGCCCCATCCAAACATACTCCAACACAACGGGACCAATCAAGTCTATTTGTCCTCATATAATCGTCCAAGACACCAAAAATCTCCCTTCCCGTGGCCCTACGTTCAAGCACCTTGCAGAAAGGTATTTCCTCTGCAAACTTTTCTCCTTGAATATACCTAACATAGACGAGCAGTTGCGTGGCATTAGCCACATCAGTGCTTTCGTCCAGTTGCAATGCGAAATAGTCACTTGCTCTTACCTGGTCCAAAAGTTGATTAGAAACGTCCTCTTCCATGTCATTTATTCGCCTACACACCGTGTTGTCCAAAAGTGGTATAGCATCCATTTTCTTTGCCTCGTCCTCACCAAGCATTTCCCGACCCTTGTCTTTGCTTGCTGGAAGTAAGAAACCTTCTCTATCGGTGTGGGGCTTCTTTGCCCGAGCTATGTGGTACGATGCTGCATAGGATGCTCACAGTGCTCTCTCGGAGACGATAGCTTGCTGCACAAATGTTTTCGTCTGCTTCGTTATTTGTTCCTCCTTGCGTTTGAAATATTCCGCTGACTTTTCAGCCTCCGCTGGATGTTTCTGTTGTAAATGCTGTTTAAGTTTGGACGGTTTTAAGCATGGTCATGGCTATGCCAACCAATTAGAAAGTTATGCATTATTTAAAAATATTATTTGTAAGCTTAATGTGAATGATTTTCATTAATGCAGTTATACCCAGAGAGGAATATTTTAATTATTATTATTATTCAATAAAATAATTTCATGTATAACTTTTTTTTTTTCCTCCATCCTCCCCTGGCGCCCCATTGCGGCCTCCACTTTGAAAACCACTGCTCTACTCCACTGAACATGCTAAGATGATAAATGGACATTGAGAACCAATTATTAATAATAAAATTATTTATTATCATGGATTATGGCCCAACATCTCCTCGCATTATTTAAATTTTGTGTATTTTTTACTTTGCTGTCTTTTAATAAATGCAGAGAACTCCTCCTCTGCAGTTGTGCCACATGTCAAAGAATAGCCTGTGTTGGCAGGTTGATCAGAGATCATCACCAGAACCACAGATCCAAAAAACATCAGGTCTGCTCTGCTGTGTGGAGTTTATTCATTTCTATATTTCATTCAATCATGTGATGCATTAGTCGTCTGACTCTTTCTGAACCATTTGGTTGGATGTTCAAGGCAAAATATCAACAAATTCATGGGGCTAAAACATGTTTTTGTTATAGAGTGGCTAAAATAACTGGGAGTATCACAAATATGAAGATAGATATAAAAACAGAGGAATAGATTCTGTAACTGAGTAAATGTTGATGCTATAAAAGTTTCTGTCTTTAAATGACTAATTTGTGTGGAATAAACCATCTCAGAGCAGAATCAGTTTCTCTCTATGACGTCTCTCTGTGTTCAAGCAGCAGCAGCTTCATTCTTTATTGAGCCCAGTTTCATCCTCTGATGAAGGAAGCAAACTGGTTCATCTGATTAGGTTTCATTCTTCTTAAAAGGCTTCAGTATAGAAGACCTCTAGTGGTCAGAGGAGGAACTCCATCCTTCAGAGAAGTTCCTGGTTTATCAGTGAAAGAGGAAGAGAAGCAGTTAGAAACCATCAGCAGCTCAGGATGAAGGTCTGTTATACTTTGATCTGCATCCTCTTCCTCAGTGAGTACATTATTTTATTTCTATCACTTTATTTTCTCTCAGTCTTTCATCTTTTATAATTTTCACAGTTAATCAGGGTTTTTGTCTTGTTCAACAGTTTTAATCTGAACTGTGACACTTCCTCATGTTGTCTGAATCATTCTGGTTCTTTGTTTTAAGATACGCTGACATGTTACATCTCAGGATTTACACTGGTCATTTTAACACAAAAACCTAAGAAATTATTTATATTAAAATAAAAGAAACTCATTTGTAGTTATTAGCCATGAAGGTCTGTTGTTTCAGAGAAATGTTGGTTTCCTTCAGTTTAACCTTTGAAAGGCAACAAAACATAATCTAATTGGAGGCGATCAGTTGCCTGAACTGGTTTGAGACTCTGGGTTCAATGTGAATTTATTCTAATGCATCCAGGTTCATTTATAACTATATTTCAACTATATTATATTAAACATTGACAGTAACTACTGACTGTTTATCTCCTCTTATTTCTTTAAAGTTAAGACTAGTTTAAAATTATCTTCATTGAAAAGTACAGTGCTTTTCCTTCAAAAATAAAGACATTTCAATGTGACCTCAAACTTTGGAACGGTAGTGTATATTTCAACTGTATTATATTAAACATCAACAGTAACTACTGACTGTTTATCTCCTCAGCAGCTCTGCAGGATGGAGAAACTGTGAAAACCTACAGTGGAAAGGAAGGAGGAAACATCACAGTTAGATGTGAATTTAAGAACTCTGGAAAAAGAAGGTTCCTCTGTAAGGAAACCTGTGAAGGAGGAAATATTCTGATTAATACGACTGAAGGCATGTTTAACAAAGACAGATACAGCATTAGATATGAAGACAGAGGAAAGCTACAATATGATTATCTGCATGTGAGCATCACAAAGCTGAAAAAGTCAGATTCAGGACGGTACCAGTGTCGCTCTGATACATGGAGGGGAACTCAATATGATGATTTTTATCTCTCTGTGACTGAAGGTGAGTTTTTCTGTTTTTAAACTTTTCACTCAGATTTTCAACAGATCTACTTTAAAGACCAACATGTTCAAACTGTGACTCATGAAGACAAACATGGATCATAAAATCAAGAAGAATGTAAATTTTGACCTCAGTTGTTCTGATTCTGTTTAATCTCCACATCCTCAGATTCTTCAGAACCAAAATGGACTCTGGGACCTTTTATTAGATCAACTTTTCTCCCAGCAGCCTCCACAACAACAACAACAACACAGAGTCTGAGTTCCTCACCTTCTCCATCCTCCTCTGAAACCAGCAGAGTCTCTGAGAAACCAGCTGCAGCTTCAGGTACATTATCTGTTCATGTTTAGATGTTCAGGAGATGATTTGGGTCTGTTAAAGTCCAGCTTTGTTCATCAGTGAGGCTCAGACCTGTTCAAGTTAACAGGGTCAGAGAGTCTAATGTTGAATTAATTTGTATCAGAGCGAATAAAAGCCAATAAAGCATGGAGCATCTGATCAGAGCAGAATGTTCTGAAGGTCTTTGACAGCAGAAGCTGTGTCCTCTGAGTTCAATAGGAGAGAAACCTTCTGTTTTTATCAGCAGCTGATGAAGGAGGAACATTAATGCACATGGCCTGTTTATGAGGAACAGAGCAGCTGATGGGATAAACTAAATCAACTCTTCTATAAACATCCCTTCAGGTCTGTTGCTCTATGTGGGTCTGATTCTTTCCATCCTGATCATCATGTTAGCAGCAGCTCTGCTCATCTTCTTCAAGAGGAAGAGCTTCAGTCGACAGAAAGGTGAGTTAGAACAAACTCTACTTTGTCTCCATTATTTACAGGAATGAACTGAAGCAACCTGAATCTTTCCCCTAAATTCCAGCTTTACAAGACATTCCTTAGAAATAACTATAATGGGCTGAAGAAAACCTGTAATGTTGTAGAAATGGACAAATGTGGAATAAAAGCACAATCTTCATTATTCTGATCATACAAAACTTCTTGAAACTTATATATTTTATTATATTTATTAAACTCCTATTCTAACTTTTTCACTATACTATTTGTAAGTGACTATCATCCAAAAATTACTCACAGAGAGGAGAGCAGGGATCTGTTCAACAAGCTGAATCCAAGCTTTACTGCAGTTAGGGATGTTTATTGTACTTATCTTTTTGTGAAGCTTTGTACAAAGAGGCGGTGCTTAAAGCACTGAATGATCACTCTTGCGCAGGTCGAGAATTAGTATCAACAAAGTCACCTGTGACCTACCGGTGATCAGCGGAAGCCTATATAGGCATGTGACAACGGTAGTTCAGTCCCTCGATCTTCTCGTGAGCCAGCGGAACCGAGGGACCAAACGCTCTGGCGGTCATCCGTGATTCATAGAACCGTGGTTACATATGTAACCTTCATTCTATTTCATCTCTACTGACCGCCAGAGGCGGTGCTTAAAGCAGTGAATGACGTATGCCAACTAGGTCCCGAGGGATGCAGAAGTAAGGAGCAACCCACTGGAAACCGGCAGCCGCACCTACCTCAGTGGGATGAGGCTGGTGGTTGCTGCAGGATACCCTGAAGAGGAAGAGGTGTAGCCATGTTCACTCTATAGAACCTCATGAAAGTGGTCGGCACAGACCATGAGGCCGCCTTGCAGATGGACTCCAGCGGCACCCCCATCATTGCGGCCCATGAGGTTGACAGGCTCCTTGTAGAATGGCACCGCAACCCCTGAGGCAGGGGCTGACCCTGCAGAGAGTATGCCACAGATATTGCCCCCACGATCCAACGTGCCAACCTCTGTTTGGAAAGGGCACGACCTCACTTAGGGCCAGAATGGCATACAAAGAGGCTGTCAGTCAGCCGAATGGTCACTGTGGTGCGAACATAGGCGTCCAGCGCTCTGACTGGACACAGAGCTTCGGAAGGGGTCCCGGGCTTGAAGCGGGACAGCTGAAGCGGCAAGACTGTACCTGCCACCGCGGGGGCCTTCGGAACAAAGGAAGAATTGGTCCACAGGGTAACTCCGGAGCCATCTGGGTTCCACCGACAACAAGGCTCGGATACGGACAGAGCATGCAGCTCCCCCACTCGTCTACCAGAAGCCATGGCGAGCAGGAAGGCCGTCTTCATGGAGAGCCATTCTAGGTCCACTGCTGCAATCGGCTCAAAGGGTGGGGAATAAAGAGCTTGAAGGACTAAGCCAAGATCCCAGGTAGGAGCCACCCGGCGCCTCGGAGGACGCAAACGTCTGGCGCCCCTCAGGAACAGCGCCATGTCCCTACACCTTCCCACAGAGCAGCCACTGAACCCAATGTGCCAATGGGAAATGGCAGCCACATAGACCTTCAAGGTGGAAGGGAACTGACCCCGGTTAAGTAACCCTTGAAGGAAGGCCACTGAGGGTTGAATGGGACAACGTATGGGGTCCAGCCCCCTATCGTCACACCAGGTAGAAAAGGCCGCCCATCTTGCAGTGTAAGCAGCCCGGGTGGATGGCACCCATGCCCAAGTCATTGTGTGGCCCACGTCACCCCCAAATCGGGAGAAGGCCGGGTTGGACCCTGTAGAGGCCAAAGCCAGAGCTGCAGGCGGTCTGGGTCAGGGTGGAGAACCCGACCCCCCAGTTGAGACAGGAGGTCCCTCCTGGGTGGGAGGCGCATCGGTGAGCTGTAACAAAGCCTGCGCACCAGAGGAAACCAAGTCCTCGCCCCGCCAGAATGGGGCTACCAGCAGGAGCCTGTGCCCTTCCTGGAGAACTCGCAGGAGGGTCTGGGAAATCAGGCCCAACGGGGGAAAAGCATACAGGAGAGTTCTGGGCCAGTCGTGGGCCAGCGCATCGCACCCCAGAGGACAGGAACTGTCTGACAGGGAGAACCAGAGGGGACAGTGGGCAGTGTCTCTGGAGGCGAAGAGATCTGCGCCCGCTCTGCTGAATGTCCCCCAGATGTGATCTACGGAAGAGGCGACGTGTGGGAAAGAAAGTCTGCAGGTCCGTTGCGCCAGCCCGGGATATAGGCCTCCCTGAGACTGGTGAGGCAAGATGAGGCCAAGACCAGGAGACGGCGTGTCAGGGACAGCAGTCTTGGGGACCTGGACCCATCTTGGTGGTTGATATGGTAGACCACCGTGGTTGTCTGACCAAACCAACATGTGCTTCCCTTGTAATCCTGGAAGAAAGGTCTGGAGTGCATGGGCCACAGCCAGTAGCTCCAGAGCATTGATGTGTTCCCTCTGCTCCTGTGTGGACCACACCCCCTGCGCGGTGCGGGTCCGCCAGGTTGCACCCCAACCCAGGATGGAAGCATCCGTATAAACGACCTCCCTCCGGCATGGGAGGGGGCTGAGCAGAACTCCACCCAACAATGTAGGACTTGTTTCTCCACGGGGACAGAGATCGAAGGCAGTGTGACGCAATGCGAATCCGTCTGTGCCTGTGCGCCTGGCGGGCGGGGTCCAGAGCCAAGCCGTTCAGCCACATCTGCAGAGAGCGCAGGGAAAGAGGCCCCAGTGGAACCACACTGGAAGCTGCGATCAGCGTGCCCAGAAGGCGCAGATATTTCAGGAACCGTGGTGCTGCGCCACGCCGGAAGGCAGGCAACATGTTCAGAATACCGGCCACCCGCTGGGGGGAAGGGCGGGCGGTCATGGTGGCAGAGTTCAGAAGAACACCCAGGAACACTGTCACCCGGGAGGGGGTGAGGCTGCTCTTCTCCAAGTTCACCCTCAAACCCAGCCGGTGCACATGGGACAGCATCAACTGAGTGTCTTGGATCGCCTGACTGCGGGTTGCGGAACAAATCAGCCAATCGTCCAGATAAGGCAGGATCCGAATCCCCCGCGCCTGCAAGGGGGATAGAGCTGCTGCCATAACCCTGGTAAACACCCGGGGTGACAGGGAGAGCCCAAAGGGGAGTACCCTGAATTGATATTGGTGCCCCTGGAATGCAAAGCGGAGAAACAGCAAGTGAACCTGTGCCACAGGAACATGGAAATATGCATCCCTCAGATTGATTGATGTGAACCAATCGCCCGGGGAGATTGCCTGTAGAACCCCTTTGGTGGTAAGCATGCGGAAGGGCATGTCCTTCAGGTAGGTGTTAAGCCCCCTGAGGTCCAGAACTGGACGGAGATCCCCAGTCTTTTTCGGGACCAGAAAATACACCGAGTAAAAGCCCCCTGGATCCAGCAGGGGGTCCACAGGCACTATCGCACCATTGCCAAGCAGGGCATGTAGCTTGTTGGAGAAGGCCTGTGCCATCAGAGGGTTGCGGATGGTGGTCATCCGAACCCCTCCGTAAGACGGGGGCCGGCGGTGGAACTGGAGACGGTATCCCCTGGTCAGAGTGGAGAGCACCCAAAGATCTGGGGTGCATTCGCTCCAGTATGAAAGTTGACTCGGGGTAAAATATCCAGCCACCGGCCCCAATGTATCATCTACGGGCCCCTCTGTCCCTCTGAGGCCTAGGGGCGGGCCGAACTGGTTCCACAGCGCGAAAGAGGTGCGAAGCCCGGGCCCCTGACCGAACTGTCTGGTCCCGAGTGACCCCTGAAGCGGGATCTCGAGGCAAGGCTGGGGCATTGGACGAGCGAGAGGAGCGCCGTCCCGAGCCAGAAGCTGCCCAAGCGTTAGTGGGCTAACGGTCACTAACCCTGCAAGCTGCCCTGCAAGCTGCTGCCTGGTGCGAGAGGCAGCAGTTTCAGTTATGCAAAACAAAGGAACTCAGTACGGGCAGAAAACGCCACTGGCGAGGTAATATAAACAAAACCATACATTTCCGTTCAGATAAACAAAATAACTCAGCATGGGCAGAAAACGCCACTGGTGAGGTAAGTAATAACAGAAAACACATGTTTAATTCCGATAAACCAAAGAACTCAGCACGGGCAGAAAACGCCACTGGTGAGATAAATAAATGAGAAGTTTCAGCTGTGAAAACCAGCCGCCAAACTAAACACAGTTGGGCGAGACGCCGCCCGCGGGGTTCGGAAAAGGAAAGAAAAACAGACTCACCGGATGAGATCCGTAGGCACAACAACCGTCACTCTGCAAGCCCCTGGAGGGCGAGCACGACCGCAGCTCCGATCACAAATGATCACGGGGCTACTAGCAGCAAGCCGACGGAGGAAGCGGTTATACAGAAAAACTCACGAGTCTGTAGAAAGAAACCGCTCATAACAAACCTGCGTGCGAGAAGATGAGAAGGGTCTGAACTACCGGTGTCACGTGCCTATATAGGTTTCCGCTAATCACCGGTAGGTCACAGGTGACTTTGTTGATACTAATTCTCGACCTGCGCAAGAGTGATCATTCAGTGCTTTAAGCACCGACTCTGCCGGTCAGTAGGGATGAAATAGAACTCTGCCTCAGCCTCACTCTGTATCAAACAAACAAACAGAACCCTGAGCAGATCCAGGTGATATTCATTAGACAGTCATTCAGCTCCAGACACATGCCAACACCCACTTACAGCTCCATACTTATCTCTA
Organism: Cyprinodon variegatus; assembly: GCF_000732505.1. Classification (NCBI taxonomy): domain Eukaryota; kingdom Metazoa; phylum Chordata; class Actinopteri; order Cyprinodontiformes; family Cyprinodontidae; genus Cyprinodon; species Cyprinodon variegatus. The sequence goes on along the minus strand of NW_015151316.1, from coordinate 253,104 downwards.
ACACATGCATCCTACCCCTAGTGACAAGACAAAAAAAATGCATCTGTGCCTCTACACTATTGTTGTCAACATGTTATTCTGCTCCAGGTTTGCACAATAAAACCTGAAAATTGATCAGTTAACTCCAGCTGCCTTTTAAATTAGATTATTTAAATGTACTTTCTCTAACCGAGGAACTGTGGAATGATGTGGATTTAATCCCTAATTTGCTGCAATCAGCCTGTCTTTGGTGTGATCTATAGATCTACAGCAAACAGTCTGATTACTCTCTGGCAGTCACCTAGGCTCTGTTCGAAATCCTGGGCTGCAAATCGGGCAAAAAGAAGGACGCATTTTAAGGTCGCATAACGAGGACTCTTGGAATCCGACCAGACCTCGGCGCCGCGCTTTGACGTCATCGTCCTTCGAATCCGGTCTTCTAAGGACGCGTCCTAGGTTTTCGAACAGAGCATCTGTCTGTAAGACAGAATGTCACATTCTAACAGACTGATAAAACTAAGTAAAGTATCTAAAAAAAATAGGGATTAAAAAAAACAACCAAACACAAACCGTAAATAAACCAGCTCACCTTTAGGCTCTTAAACAATTCCAATTATTTATTCACAATAAAAACATTTTAGTACTTGCAGGTGCAATCTGGGAATAAATGTTTTAATGAGCCTTTTGGTTAATTTGCTCAAAGGC
>NW_015151316.1:249212-251648 GCF_000732505.1 Cyprinodon variegatus | reverse complement strand
CGCCACCTTCTGCTCTGGAGTGTAAACGCTTCGCCTATGAGAAAAAGGAGCAGCGCATGAACCGAACGCAACACACGCGAACCGAACCGAGACAGTTGAACCGAACGGTTCGGACGGTTTTCAAAAATCGTCCCATCCCTAATGTGGACTCTAACATCAAACTTGTCTGCTATTCTACCTTCTACATGAACACAAGTGGCATCCTATTGTTAATCTATAAAGTTGAAAAGACAAAACAAACAGATGTTTGTTTTGTCAGAAGAAAAAACAGAAGAAAAAACAGATGTTTTTTTATCTGCAACTAAGAGTCTTAAAATCTAAATTGGATAATTTGTTTTTCTTTTTGTTTTTATTAGTTCCTGAAAGGGAAGCACACTCGGCTAGTTTCTCAGCGGTGAGTCTGAGTCATTATAAAAAAATTTATCAAATTAGCATCCTTTTGTCAGTTTATTGTAAATGCATGCTCGTGTGACAAAAACTCCTCCCTCTGCAGCCCGACAACGTGTACCAGAATATTAGAGGCCAGAAGAGAGAAAACGAAACACCACCTGCACCATCAGTGTCAGTCTATGCTTATCCCAAACTCTGCAGGCAAAATGGAGCTGAAAGCAGAGATATATACAGCTTTGCCAGCAGTCCTCAGAATAAAGTAAGTGAGAATAATAATAATGTTAAAAATAAAAAAGATTTTTTTGATTTATTCTGTTTTGTCTATTCAAACTTTTATTATCACCAATAAGGAACTTATTAGCAGTGAAGTGCTTTATTTTCTGTGCTGTTTGTAAGCATGACATGATGCATTATGCATTCTAACCCTCTTTAGGACATTTTCCTGATAAATGTATATAAATACAGATACATATATTACAGTATATAAATATACTGTAAATGCTACAGAAAACGGATGTGCGGAAAATCGCACTGACTTTCCGTAAATAATTCGATTATTTCAAAATGCACCAGAAGAACAATTATAAATTACAAATGTAAAAACTAATATATTTCTCTGTTTCTTCCAGGTTGAGGCTGATGGAGTCTATTTCTCTGAAGTGGATATATATCATACTGCCTCACCCAACAGCGCCCCCTGTGGTCATGCAGATGACACCCAGTCAGACTGTCAGATGACTAGAAACTCTGCCATTTACAACAATGATTTAGTTTCTGTTTATTCCAATGTTATTGTATGGAAGTAGCCTTACTGATGATCCTCTGCTTGTGCTCCTCAGATAAAATTAAAATCATAAAATATTTTATTTCCATGTAGTGTTTTACACATAATGTGTACACACATAGAACATGGACTTTACATAAATAACTGTGCAGATATGTTATGTGGAATAAACGATTGAAAGATGTGCAGAAAGGATAACAGAATAGAGAAAATAGTAGACGTTTTAGCAAAGTCAAAATAAAGTTGGAAATTTGTTTGTGTTCAGGGTGGGAGGTGACAGCTGTTTATTTAGCCGTTATTGTAAAGTTGTTAAAACCAGAAGCTGCATAAATAAAAATTAATAACGTTTAATTTTTAATGAGAGTCTTCGTTTATAGTGGTCTCAGAGACGGTCATACGTGACTCGACTTTGATGGTTAAATTCAATGTTTCCGTCCTATTTGTTTCAAATAATTATAACTGATAAAAAGTGGATTATTCAATCTTCATTTCACTTTACAGTTAATTTGTTGTTCAACTACCTTGCTGTGTTTCCTGGACGGGGCCGCCTGTGGAACTGGTTGACAGTTACCTTTTGTATCTCTATTTGTATTTCTGCTTTTATCTACTGATCACAGTCGGCCTCAGCACACCAATCCTGGTTCTGGTTCTACTGGAAGTTTCTTCCTGTTAAAAGGGAGTTTTTTTGGCTAAACCCCAAACCAGCCCCTAAACACCTCCCCTAAGCACCAACCCTCGGTTTGCACATTCCAACGGAGGGCCCGCCACATTAAGGGCCGTCCCAAACCACGCAGTGGGTAGGGCGAGTGAACCGTTCAGCCCTTAAATAGCAAGTAAGTGCAGGCTTGCTTGGATTTGCCAGCGGGTGTAAGAGGAAAGAGGAATAAAGTAGAAAAGCAAAACAGTTTATCTTTTAACTGTTTTTCTGTATAGAACATTAAGATTTAGTAAGGATAGAACAGACAGCCTTAAGACATTATTCATGATCAATTAAGCTGAATTATTGTTTGTTTTATAAACTTGCTACTGTTAAAAGACTGGTAGCCAAAATCCTGCAACACTTTTATAATTTTATCGTTAAAACTCATAACCAAATGTTCCTCATCTGGACTTTGAGCTTTGATTATTACAGAGAGTTTAGTTCAGATCTATTCAATTTTTCAATTCAGTTTATTTATATAGCACCAATTCACAACACATGTCATCTCAAGGCACTTTACAGTTCAACCAGATCATACAGTCAAATTGATACAAAGTTTTCT
>NW_015151316.1:247250-248535 GCF_000732505.1 Cyprinodon variegatus | reverse complement strand
ATCCCAGATCAAAGAGGTTTCTAGAATTTCCTTCTTTCATCTGAGGAACATTGCAAAAATTAGAAATCTCCTGTCCAGGGGTGATGCTGAGAAACTAGTCCATGCATTTGTTACTTCAAGGCTGGACTATTGTAATTCTTTACTATCAGGAAGTCCACAAACTGTAGTTAAAAGCCTTCAGCTGATCCAAAATGCTGCAGGCTTTTAACTACAGTTTGTGGACTTCCTGATAGTAAAGAATTACAATAGTCCAGCCTTGAAGTAACAAATGCATGGACTAGTTTCTCAGCATCACCCCTGGACAGGAGATTTCTAATTTTTGCAATGTTCCTCAGATGAAAGAAGGAAATTCTAGAAACCTCTTTGATCTGGGATCTAAAGTGAAGATGTTTCCTCAGCAGATGGTTTGTTCTCTTGTCCTCCCTCTATAGGTTGGACTGCTGGAAGAAAAGCAGGAGGGTTTGAATCACTGACAGTTTTATAAACACTGATGAAACTCAGGTGTTTTATAAAGATTCAGACTCACCAGAGAGATTTCACTGAACTCTGTTTCCACAGCAGGACCTGAAAAACATTCAGATCAGAGCTGAAACTGCTGATTTCCAGAGATTAGGAGACTTTCCAGGAACTAGAAACAAAATCCTAGAAAACGTGTTCAGTATCAGGCTGATCTGCTGCAAAGGTGTTGAAAATAAGATGATCTTGGCGACCAGAGACAGAAGCACATAGAGCAGCAGACCTGCAGTAGATTTAACAAGAGAACAGTTTGGTTTTATTCTGACAAAGTGAGAAATGAGGCGTATCAGACTCTTCTTATCCAACAGCTGATGATCTTCATCATTGTTCCTGTTTGTGTCCATGAACGTCCCTTTGGTTCTATGATAAAAGAAGGTCAATGCTTTATGCTGTTTGAACAATCTATAGGATGTTAAAGTTTGCAACATAAAGAGCTACAACAATGATGAATTTGGTCAAACAAGAAACCAAACGTGGTTTGACACAGGAAACAATAAAGAAGTTTCATTTTTCAGTAAGAGTCTTTGGTTAGAGTGATCTCAGAAACGTTCATACATAACTGATGGTTAATTTCAATGTTTTAGTCCTGGTTGTTCCAAATAACTGATAAAACACAATCATTCACTCCTCATTCCATTTTACAGTTAATTGATTTTTTTTATTTGTCTTTTAAGGTTATGTAAAACTGCTTTTTGTTTAAATTTGTCACAATATATAGCTTTACAACTTTTACTGTAAATTAGCTGCTATGCATGTTGTCAGTCTTGGT